>NW_022715822.1:786139-811226 GCF_011630105.1 Anneissia japonica
GCGCATATAGCCTTTTAATTGATTTTAAGCAATGCAATTAACATTTATTTCCAGTGGAGGATCCAGTAATTTGAAATAGAGCTGGGCCCAGAGAGGGACTTTTACAGATGGAGAGTGTAGTTGGACTACCACCTCAGCCCCACCATGGTTGGGGCTGAGTTAAGAAAATTTATGATTATGGCACCTCCAGTTGGTCGGAAATGGCACTCTCAGACTGAATTTGAATATAAATTAAATTTTTCTCCACTTTTAAATTTCAAAAAAAAATAAAAATAGTGATGCTGGGCCCCTTGAATCTGCCACTGAAATACTCATAAAAAGTTTTTAAAATTATCCTTTTTAGTCATAATTATGCCTGATTATATATTTCGTGCAAACTAACATTCATAAAAATAATGATTTATTATCAACTGATTAGCTTGTAACGTATTCAAAATTCGAACTATGAAAAACAAATAAGATAAACTTAAAACAGTCATTAATTTAGTCTTTTTGCATACAGTACTTTTAAAGTCAATTAAGAGGTTTTTGCTTTTCTCCTCTTTTTGAATTTCACTTTTGTGTAAGTAATATTGCGATAAATTATTGTGAATGGAAATAATACCGTCTAATTTACGATCAAACATGACTAGGGAGATAGGGAGCACACAAAACATTAGTTAGCATTTTGATTTCACAAACATAAATGTGATTTACTTAATTTATCATTATCAGTCGCGGCTCCAGGAAAGCAAATTAGAGGGGGGACAGGGAAGGACTTGCACGTTGGAAAAGTAGATCACCTCAGCCCCACCATGGTTGGGGCTGAAGAAAGAAAATTTATGAATATGACACCTCTAGATTGCCGGAAATGGCACTCTCAGACCTAAATTTTAATTCTAATTTTCCTTTGTTTTTTTTTCCCATTTAAAAAAAAAAATTTTGAAAAAATCAGGGCTGGCTCGGCCCCACTATTATGGCGTCATTGCGAGACTGCGAGGAGTTGTTATAGTCACTATAACAACTCCCTGGTCAACGTAACACTGGAGTTTGTAAACTTTTGGTAGGCTTATCACTTAATCGAAATAGGTAGACATCATATCCGTGAAATTAGAAAAAACAGTAATCCTATGTATGTAGATAATATTAAACACTAGTATACGTATGGGTCATAATAATATACAAAAAGAATAAACCGTTTATATTAGAAATTGTGCACTTTTGAGTTTGTAAAAATATTGGCCTAATAAGGATACATGCTTCCAATTTCAACAACGTTCAGTACATTGTTTACACAATAAATTTAGCCTCTGATAGTCGTTACACCCATAAAATCGATCTAGTGGGTTTCTGAGATGGTTACAAAATGTTTAAACAATTGCGTTTTTACTTGGTTTTGGTCCGGAAAATACGTACCGCACTTAGAAAAGTGAACGGACAAAATTCATGAGTCATGCGTAATTGTTATTCTTTCCATTCGCTTGTAAAAGTGGGGTTTTAATTATAGAAGATTGGTGAAAAGTGGGGGGGGGACAATCGATATGATGAAAAGTGGGGGGACGCATCCCCCTTGTCCCCCACCAATCGACGCCCATGTGCATTCCCATAAAGATGGAACTTGGCCTGAAGACTTTTGTAAGTATGTACTAGTGGTGCCACTTGAGAAAAAGAGAAACGCTTGATGACTTGGAGAAGGAATGAAAGTTGGAGGACAGCTTGTAAAATCTGTACGTTTTGCAGATGATCAAGCAATATATCAGGTACGGAAGCTGGTCTGCAGATCTGATGGATTACACCAACAGGATTGTCAACTATTATGGTATGAAGATCAACATAAAGACGAGAAAGGTGATGAAGGTTGGAAGGCAGCCCCGTAGGGTCAGTGTCCAAGTAGAAGGACAGGAATTAGAGCAAGTTCAACAGTTCCAATATTTGGGAAGCATAAACTGAGGATGGATACAGTGAGAATGAGATTAGAGCAAGAATAGGCATGGCGAAGACAGCGTTTGAAAAGAATAAATCTCTATTTACTGGTCGTGTTTGTCTTCATTTGAAAAAGAGATTGGTTCAGTCCTTAGGCTGGAATGTATTGCTATATGGACCAGAGACATGGACCTTGAGAAAAGCTGAGAGAAAAAGTATAGATGCATGTGAGATGTGGTTGTGGAGAAGAATGGCTAACATCAAGTGGATGGACAGGGTTAGTAACAAGGATGTTTTAGAAAGAGTTGGTGAAACACAGCTAAATGTAGCAATTTCAATCGAACAAAGGAAAAAGAGATGGATCGGTCACATGTTGCGGCACAACAGTCTTTTGAAGGATGTAATAGAAGGTAGAGTAGGAAAAAGACCAAGAGGAAGGAAAAGAATAATGCTGCTTGATGATATCCGGAATGAAAAGAGTTATGAAAAGAGTTACAACGAGTTGAAGAGGGATGCAGCAGTGGCGTATCTAGGGAAGGGCGTGGGTTTACCTTCGTGCCCCTCATCAGCCCCCCTCCCCCAATTCAAGACTTCTAGATACGCCACTGGGATGCAGAGGACTGAGAATACTGGAATAGAACTCCTTGAGGGACCTGCCTTCAGGCAGAACACTATTGATGATTGCTGTTGGTTACGCCTCGATGCTCAGCACTATTTGTCATTGATCGAGCATGTCTACCGCAGCGTGAAATAGGTATATGGTTTTAAAGATACAGATTTTTAAACATTTGGTGGGGGAATTTTCCCCAGTTTTGAAATATTTAAATAATCTGTGTCTTAATGAAATTTAAATAAAAAGAAAGGAACATCTGCTGCTCCTTTGTTTATTATAACAATTATTTTTTTTATTTTATTTCTAGAACTTCTTGAAGGCATGGGTCTCATCACATCAACATGTGTTTCTCTTCTCAGTGTCAAGCTTGATCATCCTCATTATATTGTGGAAAGTTTTCAAGAAGTTGGTTGATTTTCTTTGGTTTTTTCAATGGATGTATGTTGTTGGCATAATTAAAAGTAGTTGCTACAGAAATGGCCGCCAGAAGGTCCAACTGGTCCGAAAAAGAGATTCAAACTAAGGGGTGGAGTGGTGGATGCAGGAATTGAGGGGGCCCAGGGAGGGAGTTTGACGGATGGTGGATCTAGACCACCTTCTTGAAAGATTTGTGTTGTTAACGCATATTTTGGGTGAATATTGTTTGTATGAACTGTTATTATCTGTTTCGGAAGTTTCTTTTTTAATGTCATTTTTTATGCTTCATTGAATATGTTTGATATTTCAGACCACGGGAACTGACTGTGAACTGTTGGTTTTGCAATGTTAACTCCACTGTACCAGCGGGAAATGCCAACTGTTGGGATTGTCCGCATTGTGATCAATACAATGGGTTTGATAGCGTAAGTAGATTATAATTTATGTTTGCTGCCACCTCTGGTTCTAGGACACTTAAGTCCTGTCCCGACTCTCAATTTTATTTGACAAAAACATGTGACATGCCTAAATATGGTCATGATGACATCACATCATGACCATATATAGGCACATCATGACTATATGGGCATACACCAGTTTGTTGCTTTTTAGTCAGAGAAAATTTGATAGTAAAACATCCTTAAAGCTAGATTTACACTAGACACGATAACGAGACAACAACCACATCATCGCGTAGCTTGTATTCTCCAACGTTGCGCGCATCTGTATTGTGTCGTAATTGTGTCTAGTGTAAATTTAGCTGTAACCAGCGAAAACTGATACTAATACAAAGTGGCGTATCTAGGGATGTGCACAGAGCTAGCCTCCCCTCATTTAATTTTCAAGGCCCCCCCTCCCTGTCACTTTTGCGCTTCCCATCAGCCCTTTCCCCACCCTTTTCAGCACTCTTAGGTATGCTAATATCAATTGCCACGTTTAAATTATACCAGGTACCCATTTATACTGCTGGGTAGGCAAAGATACATATGTGAATTCATACATAAACAATTTAGCAGGGGACAGTTGTTAAATTTCCCTAGAACCAGTCCTGTGTAACATTTTGCCTTGTGTAATATTAGTACATTTCTTCAGGGTACTGTACATCTGTCTGCCTCATTTATAGTTACTGTATGATTAAGCTACCTCTGCAACCCACACCATTGTAAAGATCTAACAATAATTATCCCAACATTTTTTTTTTTTTGGCAGGAGGGGAATTATAATAAGCCAATCCCAGCACAACACTACTCCGATTTCAACCAAGGCGTGTACGCACAGAATCCAGCGGTAACCGTTGATGACAAGAAATTTAAGAATATTCTCTGTGATCAGTGCAACCAGAATCAACAACTGAAAGTACAGCAACTGGCCATGTTTGTTCCTTATAATATGGTATGTATGAGAAAAAAAAAATGTTTGTCGCCCTCCATCTTACAATTATAATATATCTAAAAAATAGTTTTCGATTGTCCATATTCTACTAGTCGTTCTTTGTTAAACAACGCCTACCTGCACAGTGACAAAATCCTACTTATATGGAAGATGTGCAGGTGAATATATAACTGGTAAAAATACTCAACAAAACAAAATGGCAGCATAGGTACCGCAATACACGCTATCGTAGCCATAGTAGTCTCAGCTTGTTGCTGTTGGGTTTTGTCATAAACAAATATTTTAATTTTGTAATATTCTCCCTTCTTGTTGGCCAAAAATTACCATATTGACTTTATGTGGATAAATATTATAATTATTGGATTCTAAAATATAATCTACTTTATATCAACGCAAATGTTTTTGCTAAACCGATCAAATAACCATGTTTTGTTTGGTCATGTAGATAACTTTCTGCAAATTAAAGCACTGTGGTTCCTTTGTCAACAAAGTCTATTTCGTTAATTTCATTTCACTTTATTGTCAAAAATTGAATACAAGCTGAATAAAAGTAATACTCAACAAAAAGTTTTTTCAACAAAACATTTCCTTGTTTTCTTCATACTACTGTCACTAGTTAACTATGTCTTTGTCCAGAATGTCAAATTTTCTTTTGACAAAAAAACTTGCCCTGCCCATATATAGTCATGATGTGCCTATATATGGTCATGATGTGATGTCATCATTACCATATTTAGGCATTTCACATGTTTTTGTCAAATAAAATTTGATAGTCTGCACAGGATTAACAGTTTATGTATCCAATTAATTTTTTTTTTCTTTTCAGAAAAATTATGATTTTGAAATTGAAGATTTTGCTGCACACTTGGACAGCTTGTACCAATTGTGCTTAGGCTGCGAACTCCAGACCCAGAGGAAATTACATGAAGTTGATGACTGGGTCCAGAAAAACCTGTTGGGTAGAAAACTATTACAAATTAGGGTAATGCTGTTTTATATATATTTTAAAAAGAGAGGAATAAACTTATTAATTTCGTATGGATAGATAAAACTTTGAATTATTAGGCAAGACAATTATACCACGTTTAGCGAGTTTATTTTCGTTTGACAGTTAACAACCCTTATCGTGTCGTAGGCGCAATAGTGTGACAACAATTTACCGTTGAATGCTCTAGACGCACTAGTGCGACACATACGTATAAGTATACATGGATTTCGCCCTCTATACTGTCTATATATCATTCTGATGCTCATTTGTTTTTGCATCCGGGTTACTTACACTTTGAACTTCTCGAATAAACAAAAATCTTGACAACTTTTATTGAAAAATATTTTATAAATCAAACAAAAATGTCAACTTATTTTTGAAAGTTTCAGTATGGTCGCGCAGCAGCGATATACTGTGGAACGAGCCATACATGATGTTTTTGATGATAATAGTGTGGATAGAGACCAGGAACATTTTTGTGGAATTATAGTTGTGTTTTTGTAGGCTAGTGAGAGTGATGAGAGTGATGGTTATGATGGGGAAGAAGCTAATATCGCCGGTGGTGCAGCGGGGACAAGGTAGGACTAGGGCCTAGCCTAGGCGTAGTTAGGCATAGCCTATACAAAGAAATAGGCCAAATTGGATGGCGGAAACGGAACATTTCCCTGATTGTAAAACAATTTTTTTTACAAACCAGTATCACATATAGAATATATGTGCTATGAGGATTATTTTTTTTATAAATAGTTTTTTGTTTAGTGTTCAAGAAATATGTGAAAATTTCATTTAAAGAGAGACACTAATTTCTGCTGTGTAATTATGTAGTTTTGTAAAAGTAAATTGGCATGCAAGAATATCACGCACCAGTGATTTTCAGCACGATAAGGGTTAAAAGTCGCTACACAATTCACACCTCTTTTATAATCATTTCTTAATTTGTAGACTCCATGGTCTAGGACATTTATTTGTATTTTACGACTTTGGCCCATAAATATATAAAACAAAATAACATTTGAGAATGGAAGAAAGTAAATCACGTCTTCTTATATGTGAGGTCTCACTACAAAATGAGTCTCATCGTTAGAAAATCAAAAAATGAGTTAATATTACATTTTAGTAGATCACATTATAAGCTTTAATTTGGTCTTTGAATGGCTTCCCTAGAATAAATAGATCCAGAGATGTTAGCATTTATAGTTTAGGTGTATGAGAACCAGATTTTGAGAAAGTCAGAATCAAACATAAACTAACCTGTACAAATAATAGGACTAGAATTACAGAATATGTGAAGAGAACACTGTTTTAGTAAGAAAATTCACTTAAAAAATAATAAAATGTAAGTATCAAGTTATTCAAAAACATTAAAATCAAAATTTTGTAAAAATGTTGCCTTTGACCTATTTTGGAGAATATCTCAATATGATTTCACCAAAGATGCGTCTCGTTTCGTGGTGAGACCTCACATATAAGCTATTAATAAAGAGGTTTTAAGACCGCCATGAGAATTACTGCTGCAGTGGTGTCATAAAAATGATAATAATTCATTGACGTACACCATTTATGTTGGTGGCACTTGAGAGGTGGTGTGTCATACAAACATCTTAACTATTAATACAAATTGAATCTTTAACAACACTGCTGAAATATATACCGGTATAGGAAAATTAAGCATGAACAAAAAAAAGTTGATATGTATACTCTAAGTACCTATAAATGGGAAAATTGAATTATTGGTTGATAGATTGATTGATTATACTGTAGTTTATACAAAAAAAGGGAACTTTATAAAAATAATAGTTATAATTACATTTGAAGGATATCATTTCAGTCTTTTTTTTATAGATTGGCCTTTCCGGGCCATGTTTTGAAAGTCTGCAACAAACCTTAATTGTAACAACTAAATCTCAACAACTGTAGGAATACAATATTCAATAACAAATGCTGTTGAGTCTTAAATGAAAGACAAAATTACAGAAATGACCTCATTAAATATTTAGTATGAAGGACTCTAGGTTACCCAAGAAGTTTGCAGTAAGTATTATAAGATTTGTTTTCTACTTTCTGGCAAACTTGGTGCAAAGTGCATGGCTAATTTTAACAATTTTTGTGTGTACTGCCCCAGGTGGGCTGTAAATAGGTAGCTATCATCTCACTTGTTAGTTATGCGAGTAAATCGTTTACTTGTTTTTGTTTCCTGAACACTGTAAATCCGCAAATTCCGGATTAGAGACACAAAAAAACTTTATATTGAAATGGAGCTACTAGGCCTCTGGTAGTTAGACCTATGTTGACTGACAGCATCTAATCAGTGCCTGTGGAATTTATTGCGATCGGTTGTGATCAGATTCTGTGGTAATCGCGAGTATTAATAAACATTGTGGCACCCAATCGCAACTGGTAACAATTCTTATATCGATTATTTATTGACTACTGTTGGTAAGCTTTCACACACAATTATGAATTGCGATTGGGTGTTGCAGTTGCTACAACTGATCACAATGCAATGCTAGTCTGAATAGGGTATAACTGTGGGCACAAAAGTTATTGTACAAATGTGTAGTGAATATAAATTAGAATTTGTGAATTTTTCTCTTTAGAAAGAAATCGTTTTTGGTTTTTAGACAATATAAAAGGGGATGAAACAAGTCTTACTCTTAACTTTTTTACCCACAACCGCAATAATACACTTGGGTTTTCATTCTTTTGTTTTTCACAGAGTTTGACATCTAAACAGCCTGTTCCATTACTGGTGCACATTCTTCGATGGTTTGTACTACTTTCAACAATTGCCATTTTAATCATTGATATTGGAACATTCCAAGCAAAATCAGAAGAAAAAACTATTATATTCAGAAGTAAGGAAAAATACTGGAAATTTCATTATTATTAGTTGTTATAGGTGAACTTTCTTCTTTGTTCTAAGCCAAAAATGTATTTTAACTTCAAACAGAATTGATCATTTTATCAAATTCCAAATCGAAGACAGAACCTCAGCAAATAGTTACTACACAGTATTAAACTCTGGTTGAACTCTAATAACCACAACATATCACGTTAACAACATGTCGTTTAACTGTCGCATTTCTTTAATCTTACATAATGCACATAGGATAATTAGCTAGTAATGCTCATTATCAATAATAAACATCAATCTCTAAAAATATATATTGACAAATACCAATCAATTTATATTTTAAGAATAATAATGTTAACCATTATCTTGTTACGGCAAGACTTTTTTATACCTTGTTTAGTGAACTTATTTTTTTAAGATGTCAAAAGAGGTAGGGAAAAAAAGTAATATTTTGCTTTCTTATGTGGCAAATGAGGCACGTGGCAAAATGGCTAAGTTGTAGCAAAAATTGAAATTCAAGTTATTGGTATTTTCAGATACCTGAGTATGTGATCTTTAAAATGTTCATTCAAATTGGACATTTCAAGCCTAAGTTATTGGAAAGTGAATGTACAGTACTCTTAGAATCAAGATAAACATGATTTTGAGTAATTGCCTTCCAAAGTTATTTGTGCATACATTGTTTAATAGAATTATCTATCTAAATAACATTAATTAAATGATTTGTTGATCACTTCCAGAACTAATACTTTGGGACATGATTAATAAGATATTAAACTGTTGATCTATAGTGAAAAAAAAAATTGGATTTTTAGGCAATTTTTTGTGCTACCATATTTTATAGCTCCTTTACTCAATACTGGTCTGTGCGACAACTTAACCATTTTGCCATGACATGCCTCAAATAGTTTTGCCAAAAACAACCAGACGGAGAAGAAAATAAAAATAAAATCTTATTGGTGAATGTAAACAGTGTAGTAATGGGATGGTTAAATGCTTTAATATAATTAGGAAGAAATATACATATCTCATTTTGAATAAGAAGATGGTGCCTATGTTTTTGGTACATACGTGAATATGCTAATACTCATTTGCATAATTAGTATTTCACTTATCAGGTAAAATAAGCTAGTTACACTATAGTTTTGGTTAAGTCTTATTGATCTCAAACTTGGCACAATGCAATATGGTGATAAAGCAATAGTCTATTGTTTTTGGTATGTTTGTGAATAGGCTGATTGCTCATTTGCATTATTAATATTGCATTAATTAAGAAATTTAAAATAGTTAACACGACAACGAAAGTTTGGTAAGTCCGATTAGTTTCAAAACTTTACGGAATGCAAGATGGTAATAAGAAGACAGGTTTTTGGTACTTGTGTGAATATGCTAATATAAATAATAAATATAAACGTAAATAAATAATAAATAAATAAATAATATTTCACTAACAGTAACTAGTTACGAAAAGCGATAACTATATAATCGATTTTGTTAACCATCATCAGTAGTATAACCAATCAATATCGTGTATTTAAGAAGAAATGTATTTACTGTATAGTACATCGCCTCAGTAAGATTATTAGACCTATATCTATATCACATTAATATTTTACAAACATCAGCCATAACACTTCATTGTTATCAGCATTTTCAAGAGTGCCATTGGCTGATATCGGATGATATCATTTAATGACCCTATGATATAGCTTCGGTTCACCTGATGTTGGTCAGCAAAGTTGATCAAAAAAAAAAAATTCACTGTAAAATAATGTTTGGTTTAGAAACGAGATTTGATGGAGCCGTCTGTCTATAGAGTCCATAACTCCGCACTATGCCTCATGCAGGGCTTTTAAGGGTAATACAAGTAGATTCATTCTTCATACTCGAGAGGTTAAGTATCAAGGACATTTTTGAAATCTTTGACCTTTCACTGCAAAATTTACTCACCTTTTTCTTAGATCAATGTACCACTCCACAAAATTTTTCAATGATACATTCATTATACCTTTTTCATAATTCTGCAAACCAGTTGCGTTACGCTAGGGCGCTGACGGGGGGTTGAGCGCCATGGCCCCCAGGTAGGAGGGGCCCCGATATTGTAGTTTAAAAAAAATATATAATATAAACTATGTAATACCATAGTTTCATTCACTGGGGCCCTGACAGTTTCAAACATTGAAAATACACTGGCCTGGCATCATCATACAGAAACCGCATTATCTCAGGGCTGATGTAAATGATTGCTGCAGTTTTTTTGGACCATTCTATGTTTTATGACAACGCAGTAAACAGTTCATAAATGCCATAAGCTCAGAGCGCGAGGGGGTGCCGACCAGGGGCCTGAGTAAGTAGTATAAAAATGTGGCAGTGTTGTATACTTCAGTATAGAGATGCCGTAATGCTTTTACTCATAACTTCGGCACTAGTAAGTTGATAACATTGGTCAAAGGTCATATATTTTATATAGCGCCTTCCACAGAAAACCGTCTCAAGGCACTTATGAAGCCATATGAAACAAAGACAAAAGAATGTGAAGGGGGGGGGGAAGTATGCACCCCCGATTTTGAGATAGAGTCACCATAACTTTCGTGTACACGTAGGTACCTCGGCGTCAGTTTGCTGGGCTTCGGTAGCTTCCACTTAGGATAAGCCCATGGCTCCCCTACCGTGTGAATTATGGGTCATTACAGTAAATGACCCATCATTTTACAGCTTATAATGTGGAGAACATGAATATATTAAAAAGTCAAATTTCTTGTTTTTGCCATTGATGCTGGTTTTGGCATGGCAAGCCCCATTAGCACATTATTATTACAGTATTTGTTTTTATTATTGTTTTTGAATATTGTGAATATAAAGTTATTGTTGTTTTAATCTTAAATATGACTTTTTTTCATACAAAACAAGATCAGACGAGTCTGCTGCTCAGTACAGTCGTTATTTTTGTAGGCATGTTATCGATTCTATTAGCTGGAAGATTGAGGTAAGGGTATAATATAGTTTTGTTACTTTTTATAACGTTAAAAACACTGTTAGTAGTTCAGCCCCTGTTGTGGAATGATTTGATGAACATGTAGCTGTTATAAGTGCCTCTTTATGACAGCTACTGTAGGTAATCACGGACCATGCCTATACAAAATACATGACGCTGCGAGTTGTGGATTATCATCTGCCTTTACATTTACCTATCGCTTCACATTCCCGGTCATTTGATCTAACACATATGAAACACATACATAGCTCTCTGGTACAATTCCATTATCATGCCCTCTTCTGATCTGTAACCATTTTAAAGGTAAAGCTGTATGTGACAGGTAATTCCCCACCTTCTCCTTCTTACCTGTATCCAATAAAGGACAATCTAGACAGTTTCTTTTCATTTGTATGGTAAATATTTTTATTAATTTAAATGTATCGACCTAACAGCAGACCTCATCTGCTGGCCCAACATAATATACTAACAATGTCTGTACTCCAGAGGCTAGCACAATACTCATATGTCATTTTAACCAGGTGTCTGTACACTGGAGGCCAGATGAATACTGGAAATTCAACTCCATATTGTTTTGAAATGTGTTTTTTCTTCATTGAAGGGAGTGTTTTTAGGTTAACAAATGATAGCAGACAATCATGATATGTGTGTTGTTTCACTTTAGCTTGGAATGTTACCCCATTCATGTTGTCAACAGAACGCAGTGATTGACAAGTACGTCAATTCAAGAAAGTATTTGTTTAGACATTCGGAATGCTCCCTGGGTCGAAAATCTGATGGCAGACAAAGCTCCGATTATTCAATTTTAGACCTAAGCAGTGTACAAAAGTACAGAGTTCAATTAATTATGGTCTAAGTATTGCACAATGCAATCAGGCCTAATCAGTGTTGGCGCCTGTAGACGGCTCGCCTTGCAACTCAAACTAGAAATGAAAGAAAATATATCTTATTGGGCATGGGCCTAATCGCATTAAAAAATATCACAGAACATCATATTGTCAGACCCCCCCCCCCCTTGTTGGATAGCTGTTACCTCATGAATGTAAACACCACAGCCACCACTGTAGTGGTGGATTCAAGGGAGAGAGGCCCGACTGGTCTGGGCACCTAAATTTTTCAACATTATAACAAATGGAGAGAAAAAAAGAAAATTATATTCAATCTTAATTCTGAGAGTGCCATTTCTGGACAAATCATAAAATTTCGCTACCTGAGGTGGTCTAGACTCTCCACTTGTCTAATACCTCTCTCGGCTCCCTGTTTCAAATTCTTGAATCCGCCACTGGACGCTTTACAAATGCCGATGTTTCATTTCATTTCATTTTATTTTTTTCAGCATTATAAACATTAAAAATACAGTACTAAAAAAAAAAAAATATTTTAAAATAAATACATTTGTGAAAAATGTCATTAATAATTATTAAAACCACAATTTATTAAAACAGTACACAAATAAAAATAAAAAAAACATGCAAAATGTTATAAAAATATTTATCCATCAAAAATTAATTTTTGAGTTACTGTACCTTGAACATCATATACCACTTATAAAAATTGACAGAAAAAACAGATATTAATGCCAGGATAACCCGTGAAAGTTCAGAAGAACTTGTTTCCAACAGGGTCCTAAAATATCACATTGAGACAAAAACGGAGACAGACGAAAGAAGTAGTATATGATGTACAAGATAAAACAGTTAATAAAAAATGAGGTAGGCTTATATAAAATTCTAGCGAACACCCACCTAACAGCATTACCCAAGCTATTGTATATACAAGTTAGTTATAGCGTACAGTATGATCAGTGTTACAGAATTGTTTATCAAGGTGGTGCTTTAATTTTATTTTAAATATGTTGTTTGGATGTTTATCTTTTCTTTATGCTTTTTACAATCTGATTTACAGTAATTTTTCTCTTTAGTTCAGGATAGTTTGATAGGTTTTGTATTTATAATATTTAAATACAAAAATGAATACTGTACAATGCATACATATTTCTATTTTTTTTTTAACTAGGCTTCGTCATATTGATGTCATTTCAACGATGTATTGGATGTTTTCAATTCTAACCCACCTTGATAAATTTCTTGATATATGCCTAAATGTGTTCCCATGGAAACATGAGCTTGAGAACTATATGAATTCAAAAGCTTTCGAAAGTAATGTTACAGTCGTCCAACAAAGGTTGATCGTCAGGATACCTGTTGACGTTATCGGCTGCATGCTGGCGTTCAGATTTGTACTTAAATCTGTTTTCCGTAAAAAGATTAAAAAGCACAGGTAGAGTTATATGTATAATGTAAAATTTGATCAAACATAATCTGCTGTGTCAATAATATTTGATAATAGTTCAAATGCTGGCTTCACATTGGTGATGGTGATGGTGATAATAATGATGATGTTGATGATGATAATGGTAATGATGATTATGAAAATGATGATGATGGAGATGATCCTGATGATGATGATGGCAATGAGGCAGAAGAAGAGGATTAGGATGAGTAGGATTAGCAGTAGGATGAGGGTGCTGATGACGACGATGGTGATGACCCGCAGCGACAATGAGGACGACAAACAACAATGACATGAAAGATAACGGTTATAATGGTGACAGTTATGGAAGTAATGACTATCATGATAATTATGATTAAATAATCTTAATCATAACTGTATTATGTATGATATTATTCTTTCTTTTCTTGCAAAAGGAAAAAGGACTTTAAACCAATTTTCTTAAACATCTCCAGAAACAGTAGTTTTTCTTCGTTGCCAAGAAGTGAGGTTGAATTTGCTGTTGTACCACCAGATATTTTACAAAAGAATGATCAGACGCCCCAGGATATTGTCAGTAAATTAAGGGCAGGGGCAGGGGATCACCCTCTCAATACCTCTTTGGGATCATTGTCAATTGGAGGTGCAGATCCTATGAAAAAAGGTATTTTATTTTGAATTTGTTTATTGGATTTAGATTAAACTATTGAAAACACCTTTATTTAATATGCAAGTACTGTATTCTATTTCTTCCTTCAGCTACAGTATATTTGGTATACTTAAGCTTTGATACCTGGTTGTGTTAAAGCTAGGCTCTGGAGGAAAATTTTGTTATGTTGTACGTACAACTGATTTTTCACCCAAATAGATTAACAGATATTTTAGGAATGGTTAATGACACATAGACCGGAGGAAAAAGGGGCATAATCACCATTTTTCCCACCTTTTCCCCAGTTTTCAAATAAAGATATGAAAGATATTAAAGCCTAGCTTTAATATCTGAAAACCTGCCAATTACCATTTTCATAGCATTTACATGTGTTTAAGACATGTTATTTTTGATATATTAAGTATTTGACACAAGCTTCACTAAGTGCTGACAGTATTATCATCAAGGAATCTCTAAAAAATATAACATTGAAAAAACAGAAACAACACAAAATATGTGCTACTTTCTGCCATTGTTCGTGTTGTATTTGAATAAAAACACCAATGAATCTAAATCTAAAAGCATTGTTCATCTTCTGTTTCATTGAAGGGTCTGAACCAGTAAATCCGGTTGTGAAGGAAAGACGACCTTTGATCAGCCCAGCAAAGTTTACTGTTGGGGATGGTGTTCGAAAACGAAAGTGTGTAACTGCAGGTAATAACAATAACATTTCTATCAGACTTTATAATAAATACTAATAATTTAGGCAGTAAGTGTAGTTATATTTCATACACTAAATGAAAATTATTACACCTTAGTTTGACTTCAGTAATAGTATATTCTTCCAAATACAGAACTGTACATAATGTGTATCCTTTGGTTGTATGGATAGTGACTGCTCCAAGATTCTGCATTGTTGTGCAAATCCTCCTCAAAATCATTTACTTCTGCTAAGAATTTTATGTTGATATAATCATAGCCTGAGAGGGAATAGTAGTATATTTTTATTATTGTTTTTGCTATAATATTAATGCTTTTTTATCTAATTCATGGAATTATAAATTAAAGTTATTATTATTTCTGTTTGAATACACAGAACAGAAACCAACAAGGTTTTAGTTGGTTTCTGTTCTGTGTATGCTTTTTCTTCAGTAGTGACTTTTTACAAAATTAAATTTACTGATTTACTTGTTAATAGGTAGCTTTTTATTGCACGACAATGGTAGGACAGAGAAAGTAATGTTTATTATTGTTTTTGCTATAATATTAATGCTTTTTTATCTAATTCATGGAATTATAAATTAAAGTTATTATTATATCTGTTTGTTCTGACCTGATTTGTGTGAGACACTTTGAAAGAAATTGCGCTTTATCTATTCCACGTAGATATTGAGACACCAGTGTCAGTAAGCGTAGCAAGTAGTCGTGCAAGCAGTGTGAATGGTAGTGTTCACTCAACCAATACGAATGGAGATTA
This sequence comes from Anneissia japonica, assembly GCF_011630105.1. Lineage (NCBI taxonomy): Eukaryota > Metazoa > Echinodermata > Crinoidea > Comatulida > Comatulidae > Anneissia > Anneissia japonica. Next base: position 801,698 of record NW_022715822.1, read on the forward strand.
CAAACGCAAATCAACAGTTACAAAATCAACAGGTATAAAACCAACTTGATGCTTTATGCTTTCTAAATTAGTTTAGAATATTTTCCATAATACTCATGTTAATAGATTTAAAATAATTTATAATTTTATGACTTTTCCCATAATTCTTTAAGTCTTTATGTTTTAATGAATTTTCATAGCTTTTTATTTTCATCAACATGATTTAATACATTTCCCACAATTCATTAATTTATTATATTTGATTTAGTCAAATTCACATAATCCTTCGTTTTTTATAAATTTGTTTTTATAATTTTTTTTTCATTTATTTCTATTTTTTTGAAATAATTTCTTCCTTGCAATGACAGGCTTTTTGGCCTTTTGCAAATGATTCTACTTAAATGTATTTTCTTATTATCCTTGATGACTTCATTAGTTGCTTTAATATATTTTCCAAAATTTTCTGCTCTATTTATTTAAATTACTTTCCGATAGTCTTTTATTTTCATCAACTTTAATACCTTCCTCCACAATTATTTTGTCCTATTTTATTAAATTTTATATAATCTTTTTAAGTTTTTTATTAATTTGTTTAAATACATGTTTCTGTTTTAATCAATTTCCCATAATCATTTAGTTTTGTCATTTTGTTTTAATACATTATTCCTTACAATTCTTCTATTTGTTTAAATTCATTTTCCAGACATAAGATAGAGAATATTGCATGAGTGTTTGATTAAAACTTATTAAGTACATTCAAAAATTGCCTTTAATATATTGTCAGCAGATTGTGTTCAGTAATTTTTGTGGACTTTTTAGACCTATTGGTTTGTTTAAATAATTTTTAGTGCAAAAAATAATTTTACTAAATTTATTCTATTCAGTGCAATTTAAGCCATTTTTAGACAGAGTTTTTGGCAATATTGTGGTAATAATACCGGCACACTTTCCGAAATGACCATTCATACCAACCAAATGTTGCGATAATATTGCCGTAATTTAACACCTTTCTGTATGAATGGATTACACACACCGGGAAGAGTCCTTGGTTAATCATTTTAGTTCTCACAGACAGAGGGCGTGCTTTATTGTTGTTTATTGTTTCTGGAAAATTGCTGATAAGTAAGGAGTAATATTGCGGGAATGTGACCTGCTTTCATTTCAGATGCTCACAAGAATGCACCATAACAGGATTATTGCGGTAATAATTACTAGGCCTGAGATGGAACACTGCATAACCCAACATTGCGGCTGCGGTCGTAAAAAAACCCATTGTTGGGAATATTCCCGCAATACTGTGTTACCGTAGCCCTGTCTGAATGTGGCTTTAGGCAAATTCTAGTGTAAATTTTATTATCTTTCGTTTAATTTAATTGTGTTTTATATTGTTTTAATTTTTATTTGTCTAAAGGTATATTTTGTACATGGAAATTTTGCTTACTGAATTTAAGTAGGAAAAAAAAAACATACACTCATATTAAAATCAGCTTGGACAGTACAATTTATCTTTATTTAAAAACATACTTTCAAAATATTGTCAAAAATATGTCTTCTCATATTTCATGTCCTAATTACAGTTTACACATTCTGAACAAATAAAAAGATGCTGAAAAGATTTGGATGCCCAGTTTTTCCCACAGTGGCTGTCAGGGTGCCAGTGAATGTCTATGGGGTATGGCACCCTCTGTTATTGGAACCCTTGAACATCCATCAGGGAACATATCATAGAGGTGCCTATTCTTAAATTAAACTTTTTCCAACTTTGGTGAGTTGAGGTGGGTATGGACCTCTGGGGTAGGTAGGAATATTGGATCCCTTATCTGGTTTGTGTATATTTGTGTGTGTGTATTTTTCGTATTTAGTAAGCAGGAGGTGAAAAGAATAGCTTATTGATGCAAAGGAAAGCAAGTAAGGAAGCCAACAAATAAAACCCCAAAACATTTCAACCAAAATAGCAAACTCTAATCAGAGCATTCTAACCAATTTTGATACTGATAAATATTTGTTTTTGTGTTTAATGTAAAGCCGATATGCAAGGTTATTTTTGTGAAAACAAACAAGGTTTTAGTTGGTTTCTGTTCTGTGTATGCTTTTTCTTCAGTAGTGACTTTTTACAAAATTATATTTACTGATTTACTTGTTAATAGGTAGCTATTTATTGCACGACAATGGTAGGACAGAGAACGTAATGGCGTCACATGGACAAACAATGTTCAGTGGCGTAACTACCGCATGTTCAGCAGGTTCGTCGAACCTGGGCCTCCAACCTTCAGGGCCTCCGATCTATAAGGGCCCCGCCCCCTTATAAAAAATCTAATAAAGCAATGAATAAATAAAAATCTAGATTGATAGTATACATCTTTGTATAATATTGCACATTACAAGTTAAAATTGCCTAGCAGTGGCGTTACTACCACAGGTTCAGGCAGTTCACTGAAACTGGACCCCCAATCTCTAGGGCCCCTTATAGAAATAAATCTGATAAAGCGATGCATAGAAAAATATTGATTAATAATATTTATCTTTATATTTTATACTGAATTTTATCATATAAAATTGTTAATTTAACTTCAAAATAATCAATTATACATGCCAAATGCCCAGTTTTAAAAATTGTCACTCAAACGCCGATATCAGTGAAACAGATCGTTAATTGATGCATTCATGAATGCCTGACCACCAATATAGTTACCAACAAATGTCGCTTGTCATCGAATCTGTCCTTTCTATTTCCTTTAACGTAAAGACTTTACCGCTGATGATTGCTGGGGCTCATTAATTCCAGCTTGGACTCACTTCACTTTAGCCTGCATTATCATTGTGTACTTATCTGGCAGGACACTTACGCTTTCAGGACCTATCTCAAGCTCTGTTTGTGAAATTTCATACTTTTTTAAATAATTCACAATAGAAATTGCAGTTTTATGTTTAAAAGTCTGCTTGAATTTAGATTGCACGAACGATAGTGTTAGTTATTTTTCATTATGGCAGTTTACTTGATGTCGGCATATTAGCAAGTGGTGGCTTAAGTTTTTTAATTTTCAAATGAAGACAATTTCGAAGTCTAAGGGTGCCTTTTCAAGACATCTTGGGGTGTTGTAAATTAAACAAAGCCACACCTCACCCCAACCAAAGTGGGGCTGAGGTGGCTATGGAATTTCAAGTCAGCAGATATGATAGTGTCTGCATCACTCATTCATTCCATCTTCATCATTGTCGTCGTCATCATCACTTCATCGTCACTATAATTATCCTATTTTTTTCTTGTTATCTAAATAAATTTTTAAAAATTCTTCGGGTAGGACAACTGTAAAATCAACCTCATTCAAACAACGCTCGCCTGTCCCCCGGCCCCATCCACCATAAAAAAAAAAAAAACTAAACCCTTGGTTTTAATGCTCTTTTAGTAATAACATAATAATTCACTTTGTCGATCTTTCGTCTGTTTGCCAATATTTGACTACTGTAAATAATTGCTTAAAAAGTAATCGGTATAGACCTACCAAAAGCAATGAGGCTGTTTTATTTAAAAGCATAATACAATTGAATTGATAGTACATAATATCTCCATAGCAAGAAAATCAAGTTGTTAATGTCTCAAGCTGAATTAATTCCACAAGAGAAAAGCATACCAAACTGTACTTTACTTATATTTCAAAAGATAATAAATTAAGATTTACTGTAGTTTAGTTTCTTCTGTAGATTTTATTGTATTATGGAGCCCCTTGGAAGAGCAGTGTTTTTCACTGAGAGGGGCTACTCTATTGATAGAAAATGGAAATAAACTATGCGGAGATACCAGTGCCGGTTTTTATCAACCCAAACGCTAAATTTAATTATGGCCGGGGCGGGCCGGCATCCCCTTTTGAAAATTTAAAAAAAAATGATCGTGCTAAAATGCCTCGGAGGTTATTTTCAGTCGTCTTGAAAACAAAAATTTCTCGGGGGCGTGCCCCTGAATTTCCTAGGGTAGTGTTGTCTTGGCTCATTTTCAGGCCCCCTCCCCCTCCCTTTCGGACATCTCTGGATTCAAAGGCAGGAATCCCTAGTTGGAAGAAGCCACATCCAGTAGATCCGTTTAAATGAGCTTTCTTAACACTTCTGATTTCATTCTGTGGTGCATGGCGATACCCATTGCCACTGATTTACTGGAGATAATTGATAATGCAGTAGAAAAGCATGCAGATAATTTGGATTTGCGGGAGATGGGTTATTTTACGGCAATTTCAATCAAATTTAGGTCTGAGAGTGCAATTTCCGGCCATAGGCATTATCATAAAGTAGTCCCTCCCTGGGCCCCCCACTGTTTTGAGTTCCTGGATCCGCCACTGCCTCTGAAGGCATTGTAAAAGAAATGAGACAATCAGTAATAACTAAGAAGTTTGTCATAATTGAAACAAGATCTATTAAATCCTGTGTTCAGTACAGATTCTAACATGTAATATTGTGAGGACATTGATAAGGGTACCATGCTGGAACTTCGTACTCTATGAAAGTGGCTTAAAAATTTACAAAGAGATTCAAGCTTTTTCTCTTTTTCTTTTCTTTTTTTTTCAAAAACAACTCCACTGCCTAAGCTTCATAAAGAAACATGGTTTATAAAGCATCGTTTCATCCTATAAGTGGCGAGGGTGTTTGCTGTTTGATGTGAAGGAAATTTAAAAAAAAGCATCGTTTCATCCTATAAGTGGCGAGGGTGTTTGCTGTTTGATGTGAAGGAAATTTAAAAAAAAGCATCGTTTCATCCTATAAGTGGCCAGGGTGCTTGCTGTTTGATGTGAAGGAAATATAAAAAAAAAAAAAAAACGTATTAAAGCGAACAGCTTTTCAAAATTCGAACAATACCAGGCAATCTTGCATTCGTAATATGAGCCCCAAGAAAAATATGCTTGATTTTTAACTGGTGTTCTACTTTCTACATTTTAACGGGTGACATGCATCTACTTTACATTAATGTTTTAACAAAAATAATTATTAAATAAAATTATGACCGAAAACAGACCCTTGAGGTACTCCAGAATAAACAGTGCACCGAATCTGATAAACAGCCTTGAAAAGTGACTATCTGAATGCGACCGAAAAAAAAACTAAATCGGTTAACGGAACCATAAATGAAATAACTAAAGTTAGTTAATGAGGATATGATGAACGTTATTAAAGGCTTCATCCCGGTCTAATAATTCTGTAGGACATGAGTTTGAGAGAGTGAAAACAATATGGTGAGAGATTGTGCCAATTCCACCCCCCCCCCACCCCTATCTCTGTCTCTTATACACATCTAGATGTGTATAAGAGACAGTATCTGTTTGTGGGACAACTCTAAAAGCGATTAAAACCTTTGAAGTCCCGATATTACTAGGGCTGTTAGGGATTCGCCCCCTGGATCCCCTTCCAGTGGCTAGGAAGCTCCTGTCCACACCCACCTACGCTCTTTTTTAGGGCCCCGTCGTGGACATCGGACAACCCACCATCCACCCCCTCCACTCAAATCCATCAGGAAAATCCTCCCACCAACCATACGTTAACGTTTTTCAGCATATCATTCCGCTGTTTACAACTAATCAGCTTTTATCAAATTTTGTTTTGAATCTCCAACCTGATCCTTCACGGTGTCAATTCTATCTCCTGTACTCAATCTACTCGGCAAAGCTGTATGTTTGAAAATAAACGACCGCCTTATCTGGTTCCTTCTGAAACCTTTAGGTAGAATCTCCTGGGAAAAAATGCATACAGTCACTGTATTTTGTCTCTTATGTGGGGTGTTTTTTGTGGTAGCATGTTCAGTTCAATTTATTTATTTAATTAAGATACCACGCCCCGGGGATTTATTGTTAAGAATGTTTTTTAGGGGCGGGGGGGGGGTGTTTATTCGATGGAGGCGTTTATATTTTTTGGGTATAAAAAATGGATACGTACATATGGAACTAACACGTAATTGCCGTCAAAATGTGTTATTGTGTGATCATGCAGACTTATTGATCCACCAGGTTAGAAAAAATTGTAATTCTACTGGAGTAGAAAATTCATAGAATGTATTGAGAATGATGTTGCTTCCATTAGATTTGTTTAGTCATTTAGGGCAGCGTTCCGCAAACTTTTTACTTCACGGCCTATTTACGATTCCAGGCCCCAAGCTGCTCCCCAGCAGCCCAGCCTCGCCAGGGACCAACATACCGAATCATGGCAAGAACTTTTGATCATGAAGCCTCCATATTTATATACATTATTTTGACATCATTACCTGTTCTCACAGTGATAAAATTTCATTGTATACAAAAATAAATATTATTTTATTAAATAAATAATACCGTACATTTCATTTCCCCCCCCCCCACCTTCCACCCCACAATTTTTGATTGTTTTTTTTTTCTACCACGATTAAACCAAACACGGTTCAGCCACACACGTCATAGCTTTCTCCTTACAAAACCGTTTACGCACACTCTGTTACTCCGCAACTTTGAAAGACTATAGTCTATAGACTAAAGACTATACAAGTACAGTATTATGTTTAGTAATAAAGTATCCACATGGGCATTCGGTTATCAAGAAATGTGTGGTGTTGTTTACTGTAGTGATCTTTCTAGGACAGGTCTTATATTTATTTTTATCTTTAGCTCATGACTCACCCCATCATTCCTCCATACCGTATTTACTCGATCTTACAGGGTTAATACTAGACGATAACAAGTGTCTAGCTCCTGAGAGGGCATAGACACAGAAACCTCTTATAACTCAAATAGCACGCATCATCTGGCACTTTAGCAGCGTGTGCAAGCGACGCATTCGCTGTAACAATGAAGCGGCTTTATTAAAAACTATTTTCTCCATGATGAAACGTCTCTGTTATTTTTATTATTTTTTTTTTCAATTTCCAGACGTAACTGCTTCGCGGCCCTCCAAAAACGTTTCACGGCCCAACCTTTGGCGCGGACCATAGTTTGGGGAACGTCGATTTAGGGAGAGGTTCATTCCAAATGAGGATCTAGAGGTGGATTTACTCAAAGCGGGGCGTTTATTCGAATAAATACGATGTCTATCCATATAATATTCATACAAAATTCCCTTTACAGTAATATATTAGCCTAAACTACTCCATTGAAGTTCTACCGTATATGTTTTGTGTTCAGTAAATCATTCTGAACCATCTTTGGTAGAGATTAGATTTAAGCAGACACAGTTATCAAAAGTTGCAATTTGAAATCTATCACAATCGTAAAACTAGGTATCGAGTTGCTCTAATATTAATACTAGAAATTGCAAATTGAAGTGAAGTGCTGCGAAGTACAACTGCATATAAATGTTCTTCGAACAAAATTATTTATGCGAGTCAAGTGAAAATAATGAATAATTAAACTATAACAAATAATATGAGACATGACCCATTGTCTATATTAGAACACTTTTCATTAACAAAGTCGTAATTTTTCATTTTTGTCAAAAGTGTCTATAGTGTGGTGAATTATGCTTTAGGTTTTTTTTTAATAAAGTTTCAAAAATTTCTGTGTACTGTATGTGGAAAATGTAGTTGATTACCAAAGGTTACAATTTTTATTTTGAAGACTGCATGGTCTAGGAAGTGTACATTTTTTTTATGGGGCAAGTTTCCAAGGGCGGGTTTTCTAGGGGCGAGTTGACTGCCAAAGAGTGTTGCCAAAGTGCGAGCCAGCGTGTTATTTGATCACAAGTGCGAGACATACCACAAGTGTGAGCCAGCGAGCCATGACGTCACGACAATAGATAGAGACGTTAGCCAGTTGTGCGAGGTATCGACTGAGATAAAAAAACAACTACCGCATAGGTCTAATAATGAATTATTGTAATGTTAAATAGACAATAGCCTTGTTCACGTCGAACTTTATCTAGATATACCCGTCTTGAAACATGATACGATAATCCCCTAATTGCGTTCGATGCCAAGTTAGAGCCAGATAAACAGCCAACCAGTTTCAGGCCGTCGACGGTCACACGGTGGAAAGGCTTGTTTAATAGTACCAAGTGGTATTCGATCAAAAAAATTGTAAACTACGGTAGAGAAGGTGTGAGTTTCCACTACCTAACCTAACCGACCAGTACGAACCAACGGCAGTGCAGCAGCGTGTTCTATATCGCAATCTAAAAGATTCTCTAGGCCCTAGCTAATTTTACCTTCGATAAAAAACGAATTATTTTAATCGCTAGCTAGCATTCTTCCATTTTAACAAAATATTGTTTAATTAGTTATTATTATGAACATCAAAGATAGTTTAGTAGTAATGGAATACGTTGTTTGTCCATTCGATTGTGAACTATTTGACAGTATTTTTATTTAAAATGCATTAAGCTTGATGCTGTTATAGTTATCAATGGAGACGGGGTTTTATAAACTTGTGTGATGATTTTTTTTTTTTTTTCATTCTTTCTTTCTTTTTATTCATTTATTATTCAACATGACAAAACAAAACAATCGCACATGGAAATAAAGCTAAACTTCTTAGAAAAAAAAGTCATGTGGCTAATTATGAAATAAATTCACATGCTTAAACAATCTTTATGCTCAATTACTTCAAAATATTCTTGTACATTGTTTTTCACAGATTCATTTAAACCTGTATTTGATGTCGACAGAATCACATTTTGATTTAAAAATGTATAGATTTACTACTATGACTATATATGATAGGATTATTAACACATTTGTTCATATGACCAGACAAAATTTATTCTTTTTACGATTACACAATAATTTGTTTATAATTTCTGTAATTGTTTGTACCGTATACATTTTACTCAATAATTTGATTCTGTTTTCTTTAATTGTTTAAACCGTACATTTTATCATTTTTTTTCTACAAAAAGTGCAATCATGTAATGCTATTACCTTGTGTGATTAGTACAGTATTATTAATTTATTTTATCAGGTATTTGTTCTCTGTTATTTATTAATACAATTCTAGGGCCCCTACCCCACACAATTTATGAGCAAATAAAATATTATAAAAAGTCCTGCCTATGCGTATTCAAAAATTGAAATCTCGATTGAAATACACTGTATAATTTAAATACAGCAATTCATTGCCTCTTAACACGTGCTTTACCTATATGTGAAAGATTGAAACATCGGATCTGGGAACAAAGGCAGAGGGAGGCAGTGGCGGATCCAGGAATTTAAAATAGAGGGGCCCAGGGAGGGACACAAACGGATGGACTAGCCCACCTCAATCCCACCATGGTTGGGACTGAGGTAAGAAAATTTATGATTATGTCACTTCTACGTTGCAGTGGCGGCTCTAAGTTATAATTTAAATTTATGGAGGAGGGGGGTGGGGCTAAGATGTCCGACTGGGGGACTAGGTATTATGGGTGTAACTATAGCGCGCACCGTTATCTGAGGGCTGAAGGCCCGAACCGGGAGTGAGTATGGGAGGGGGTTTCACCTCCTCCCAAAACGAGATTAAAAAAAAATTGGGACTTGATTGCCGGAAATGGCTGGGATGGGGAAACTAGGCCTTTTGTTTTTTTTTTTTTTTAATGGTCCGACTGCCCGCCGAGGTTTGACCGATGTGGGGGG
>NW_022715822.1:811299-812314 GCF_011630105.1 Anneissia japonica
ACGTTGCTGGAAACGACACTTTCTTTTTTTTTATCCCCATTTTTTTATAATTTTGAAAAAAAAAAATAGGGGAAGGGGACGGGTCGACGCCCGCTCCCTCTGAATCCACCACTGGGAGGGGTGGTAGCTGGGGGAAAATGAGGTAAGTTTTAACTGCTTGAATGTATGCCTACTATAAATAATTTTCTTAGCAAATTTCCATTGGGTGTGTCTATGTGCACGCGTTTTTTGTGACGCTCCTTCATATAAGTACCTATCTATATGCTAATTTCTGCTTGATTGACGCAATTCATGACATATCTTGTTTGTATCTCCTTTCTACTGAAGGTTCAGCTGGTTCACCAAAGAGCAACAGCAAAGTGACGAATTCACCATCGCCTATTTTGTACATTGCATTCGGGGTCAGCATCGGGGTCAACGTAACCATCATAGCCGTCGCACTCTGGTTTTTGTTAGGCCTACATCAGAAAACATAAATATCGTAAATAACTTAACATGTTGATGATAATATATGACTGTGTATCGTAAGAAATTGGGACAGGAAGGTGTGCTAATAACACTATAATAGGTGCCTAGTAATCATATTGTAAGTGACCGAGGAAGTCAATGACTGTGGTCTAAAATTTTAACAGACGGTAAAGAGAGGACCTTGTTACGAAAACAAACTTTTCCTAATGGTTGCACACCTGGGATTGCTATAGGTATTAGGGGATAGGAAGACATTTCCCGTAACCCTGACTTTCCGTGCATTTCATAACCAGGATACCGGTATTTGTAACCACGAACTTCCGCGGCCGAGTTACGAGCATTCTGATTTACGAAAGTTTGGGGCTAAAACATATCGGCGTAACGTTGGTGTCAAAAGAGTCTAGGTCGTAGGCCAGGCCCGTAGCCAGGGGGGTTTTTAGGGGTTCGGGCGAACCCCCCTTTTTCAGCGAACCCCCCTTTTGCCAGCGAACCCCCTTAGCCAGAAAACGATCCCCCGTTTCCAAGATAGTGCAATTTATTACAAAAT
>NW_022715822.1:812545-815250 GCF_011630105.1 Anneissia japonica
TCCTGTATTGGAAAAAGTAGTCTTCTTATCCTATTTTTAAAATTGTGTAAGAAGTATTTAAATATACATGAACATGCATTTAAATGACATGTACATGCTTTTAAAATCGTATAAATGCTCTGGCTTCGGGGGCTTCGCCCCCGGCCCCCACAGGGGCTTAGCGCCCCACCCCCTTGACCCCACCCGGGGCCCTTTGGCGGACCCCAGGACTCCACGCCCAGAACCCCCCCTTGAAGCATGCTGGCTACGGGCCTGTAGGCCACGCCTAGAAAATTGTCAAATTTGATGTTTTTGTGCGAGCTTTTAAAATCCCAGGGATACCCCTATTAAGAGACACTTTTTTTGCCGTGAAAGTGAGGGAAACACTGCGGACAACCCCTATTTAGGGGACACTTTTCGGTCCCGTGTGCCACAAAAACTGATTGATTTGCATACGTTGTAGGCCTGAATGAAATGTTATAGTTGGTTTATATGCATGAATACAAGAATATAGGAGTTTTTGTATTGTACTTTTTCGTTAGTTTGTGAGAAAAATTTTATCTCGTTTTTTTATTTTTTTATTTTCACCTTTGGAATTTAATAACTTAATTGAAGAATTTAAACTAAAAATGATGGTTGCTAAGCAGAACCGATGATGTTGATAAATTGGTTTATCTCGGATGTGTAATACGAGATATGTTGCTTTAATAATACAAACTGTCAATTATGAAGTCTGGTACGATTTGCCGCCATTTTATAAGCCTTTGGGCCGAATAGGTACTATTAATCATGCTAATCAGAATGAATCTGGGTGTTCCAGTGACCCGAGTGAGCACTGCCCCTCAGACCACTTCCCCTCAGACCACTTCCATACAAACCACTGCCATGGTGTTTAGACTAGGCTTATATCTTAAAGCCTTATTTTAAAAATCGATGCTTATTAACATGTTATTTTCTATTAAAGATAGAACGATTTTTGTCGTGTTATATGTTTCAAGTTTTTATGCGACTTCGTTAATCATTATATATGATTTAAATGCACTATAGTTTATGCCTTCCAGTATTTTTTTATTCTCTGTGCCACAAAGATACTGTAATTTGTTTCATTATTATCATCTAATGTGATACTTTGCATTATATCTGATTTATCTACATACGCAGTGATAGAAATATGATGCGATGACATCACTGGCGTAACTAAGATCTGAGGGGCCCTGGTTCGAGTGTACCGTCTGGGCTTGAAGCATTTAAATTAGCAATTACTATTCCTTTACTGAAGTAATCCATACTAAATACCATAGGCGTAGATCCCGGGGGGGGGGGGGGGTGGGGGTGAAGCCATATATCTTCCCCCTCCCCTAATTTTGACAAGGGGGAGATGGTCCATTGTATCATCCCCCCAATATTTTGACTGTATGGGATAAAATGGAGCTTTACACACTTCAAAAGACTATCACAGAAATAATTTGCACTGTCTTATGCGCTTACAAAGATGAAAATTAGCATAATGTATTAATGTTGATAACAAAATTATTTTATCTGGAACCAATCTAAGCTCTTCTTTCCTTGGATGTTAGATGTGCTTGCAAAGAGAGCCACATTTCACACTGAAGGGTGTGTACGACATCAGTGATGTTATGTCAATTCCAAGGTTATAATGGTTGATGAGGAATTTATTGATTAGGCCTATAATAGTAAATTGCATCAATTTATTTTGCAAAAACAAGGTTTCCAGCTTCAGAGGGGGTCACATCCTCTGTCCGCACAAGAGCACACATTGGTGCTAACACCAGGCGCGTAACAGGGGTCTTGGGTCAGAGTGGGTATTTATTTATTTTATTTTTTTAATTTTTAATTTCAACCATCTTTAAAGAGGGTAACCCTTCTAGTTTAGCCCAGTAGGTTACCTGATATTCAGGGGCCCTCTTTAATAAAATTAAAGAACAGTACAAACAACATCATTACAACATAATAATAATAATAATAAATATAAGCATTTTCATCATGGTTTTATTTATTACAAACATATACTTTCACCATCTATACACATTGAGGCCCTTCTTTTAGGTGAAAATGATGTATCTTAAATTTGTCTTTCTTGAGTTTGGGACTATTTTGTGTTTAAATAACTTAAAAGGATAAAACTAAAAAAGCCCTAAAAAATGCGCGCCAAAATATTTTTGTGCTTTCAATTCTAATTTTGTCGGAATTGATGGAAACTCCCTAAAATGTGCAATTTATAGAGGAAATTGGCCTACCGTAACAAGAAATGCGCGCAACGAATTTGAGAATTTTAGGCACTTTCAGAGGATGCATTTGTCTTATCTTATTTATAATATAGGCCACACACGTGTGTTTGAAACTAAATATAAGCATTTTCATCATGGTTTTATTTATTACAAACATATTCTTTCACATAAGAAAATATAATACATACTCCAAGTATTGAAATGCACGCCATCGTGTTGGGATTCAATATTTCGACATTAATTATGTCATCATCAGGAATTATGTGTTTAAATAACTTAAAAATGAAAAAACTAAAAAAAACCCCTAAAAAATGCGCACCAAGCGCGCAAAATATTTTTGTGTTTTTAATTCTAATTTCGTCGGAATTGATGAAAACTCCCTAAAATGTGCAATTTATAAGGGAAATTGGCCTACCGTAACAAGAAATGCGCGCAAAGAATTTGAGAATTTTAGGCACTTTCAGAGGATGCATTTGT
>NW_022715822.1:817908-829522 GCF_011630105.1 Anneissia japonica
TTTCCATTGGGTGTGTCTATGTGCACGCGTTTTTTGTGACGCTCCTTCATATAAGTACCTATCTATATGCTAATTTCTGCTTGATTGACGCAATACATGACATATCTTGTTTGTATCTCCTTTCTACTGAAGGTTCAGCTGGTTCACCCAAGAACAACAGCCAAGTGAGGAATTCTCCATCGCCTATTTTGTACATTGCATTCGGGGTCAGCATCGGGGTCAACGTAACCATCATAGCCGTCGCACTCTGGTTTTTGTTAGGCCTACATCAGAAAACATAAATATCGTAAATAACATGTTGATGATAATATATGACTGTGTATCGTAAGAAATTGGGACAGGAAGGTGTGCTAATAACACTATAATAGGTGCCTAGTAATCATATTGTAAGTGACCGAGGAAGTTAATGACTGTGGTCTAAAATTTTAACAGATAAAGAGAGGACCTTGTTAGGAAAACAAACTTTTCCTAATGGTTGCACACCTGGGATTGTTCTGTAGGTATTTGGGTATAGGAAGACATTTCCCGTAACCCTGACTTTCCGTGCATTTCATAACCAGGATATTTGTAACCACGAACTTCCACGTTTCAGAATGTCATAATGACGATTATGTCCGCGGCCGAGTTACGAGCATTCAGATTTACGGAAGTTCGGGGCTACAACATATCGGCGCAACGTTGGTGTCAAAAGAGTCTAGGTCGTAGGCCACGCCTAGAAAATTGTCAGATTTGATGTTTTTGTGCGATCTTTTAAATTCCCAGTGGCAAATTTTTCCACTATGCACAAAAACATCAGCCACTATAGGAATTTGAAAGCTCGCACCAAAACATCAGCCACTTAAGAATTTTAAAGCTCGCACACAAACATCAAATTTGACAATTTTCTAGATATAGTAAATCGGAAGCCAAACGGAACCATCTTTAAAGGAAGCCTATGATATATAAATATTTTGTGAAATTCCTCAAAAGTGAACTTAAATCAACCGAAGATCAACAACGATTGATTTTTTACTGAATATGTAATAAATTTTAATTACAACCCCTCCTTTGGGAAACCACTATTAAGGGGATACCCCTATTAAGTGACACTTTTTTTGCCGTGAAGTGAGGGAAACACTGCGGACAACCGGGCCCCATATTTAGGGGACACTTTTTTCGGTCCCGTATGTCACAAAAACTGATTGATTTGCATACGTTGTAGGCCTGGATGAAATGTTATATTTGGTTTATATGCATGAATACAAGAGTATATGAGTTTTATGTATTGTACTTTTTCGTTAGTTGGTGAGAAAAATTTTATCTAAAATTTAAAAAGAATTTAAACTAAAAATGGTTGCTAAGAAGAACCGATGATGTTGATAAATTGGTTTATCTCGGATGTGTAATACGAGATGCGTTGCTTTAATAATACAAACTGTCAATTATGAAGTAGTCTGCTACGATTTGCCGCCGTTTTATAAGCCTTTGGGCCGAATAGGTACTATTAATCCTGCTTATCAGAATGATCTGGGTGTTCCAGTGACCCGAGTGAGCACTGCCCCTCAGACCGCTGCCATACAAACCACTGCCATGGTGTTTAGACTAGGCTTATATTTTAAAGCCTTATTTTAAAAATCGATGCTTATTAACATGTTATTTTCTATTAAAGATAGAACGATTTTTGTCGTGTTATATGTTTCTATGCGACTTCGTTAATCATTATATATGATTTAAATGCACTATAGTTTATGCCTGCCAGTATTTTTTTTCTCTGTGCCACAAAGATACTGTAATTTGTTTCATTATTATCATGTAATGTGATACTTTGCATTATATCTGATTTATCTACGTACGCGGTGATAGAAATATGATGCGATGACATCAGTGGCGTAACTAAGATCTGAGGGGCCCTGTTTCGAGTGTACCGTCTGGGCTTGAAGCATTTAAATTAGCAATTACTATTCTTTTACTGAAGTAATCCATATTAAATACCATCCCCCGCCAAGCATCATTCCCATGAAATGGAGTATTGTAAAATTTATTATTTTTCAATTAAGTTAAAAGTTAAAGTTAAAGTTAAATTTATTATTTTTAAATTAAGTTAAAAGTTAAAGTTAAGTTAAAAAGTTAAAGTATTTTTCAATTAAGTTAAAAGTTAAAGTACCAATACGGTAACTATGATCATTTAAAGAGAAAGAAACCAAAACAGATCATAATTATATTTAGCATTTGGGTTGATAAAAACCGGCACTGGTATCTCCGCATAGTTTATTTCCATTTTCTATCAATAGAGTAGCCCCTCTCAGTGAAAAACACTGCTTTTCCAAGGGGCTCCACAATAAAATAAAATCTTCAGAAGAAACTAAACTACAGTAAATCTGAAACTACATTATCTTTTGAATTTGGAGTAAAGGACAGTCTGGTACGCTTCTCTCTTGTCGAATTAATTCGGCCTGAGACATTAACAACTTGATTTTCTTGCTATGGAGATCATATGTACTATTAATTGAATTGTATTACGTTAAATAAATCATTAAGCCTGAGCGGATCCAGCCTGCCAGAAAAGGGGGCCGCAATCTGCAAGCGAAGCGAGCAGCCTTAGGCTGGAGGACAAGGAGACGCCTAAGGCCCCCGGTGGGGTGCAGGGGCAGAGCCCCTGGTGGGAGTCCAGGTGGGCGAAACCCCCTTGAAGCCCAGCACATTTGAGGAATATGAGGTTGTATTGAGTCGATTTTGACTATCTAGCATGGTAGTTTTCAGTAACAAATATATAAAAAAAAAAATAGGTGTATGTCTTTTAAAAGAAACTTTAATATACAGTGTACCTGCAAATGAAACTATGAAATGTGTCTTTAAATTAATAATAATTCATCTACTCACAGCTGTGGGTTTAGTGCCTCTTCCACGAACATTTCAAACATAATCTTTGACAACATGCAAAGGCTCATAAATGTACACCATTTCAAAAGAGAAATTTCACTTCTAGGAAACATGATGGAAGTTTCTCAGCAACATCGAGCATAAAAATCATGAGCATAAAAAACTAATATCTAAAATCCGTTAAAAAAAAGTCGTCAAACAACAAAGTCCGCTACTGTATATAAACATTGAGTAAATTACAAGTGTTCTATTTCTCACCAAGTGGATTTATGAATAGTACTGCTAGGGTGTTTTTGGTAGGAAAAGAAAACTGTGGGTGTGATTTTTTCTTTTCTTTTATTTTTTTATTTTTTTATTTATTCATTTATTTTTTTGCCCCTTACGCTTCCCCCCCCCCCTAAATCCGCCACTGGAAATAGGCCTAGGCCCTAGGTTTAGGTAGGCCTACTTTTTTCCATGTCAGTTAGAGACAACAGGATTATACAATTTCATACAGTATAGCTTGTAAATTACACAATGATGTACTGTACAATAAGAAGGTAAAACTTGCACGTCAAAAGTGTCAAATGTTGTCTACACAAAAACTGTACTTTATTAAAAGAGTTAGTCTACTGAAGGGGTGTCGTCAATGGAGATGCGCACACATCAGTGTACTGTGGTCACTGTGCATGGGGTTGTCTGACAGCACATACCTGCTGACCTCGATAGAGAGTGATTGATTGCACGAAAGTTTCCATGTTGGTGCATCTGCGCTTAAACTTTCTTTGTAGTTATGCATTGCGCGATGTGACATAGAATCAACCTTTCTATGGAATTGAGTATCCATTCAATTATCTCCAAAAAAAAAATTGTGATAAACCCCCCCCCCCCTATAAATCAGCCCTTGTTAAGCCTCATGTAAAGTGTAGGTCTATACCGATTACTTTGTAAGCAGTTTTAATTATTTACAGTAGTCAAATATTGGCAAAAACAGACGAAAGATCGACCAAGTGAAAGTTATTACTAAAAGAGCAATAAAAACCAAGGGTTTAGCTTTTTTTTTATGGTGGACGGGGCCGGGGGACAGGTGAGTGTTGTTTGAATGAGGTTGATTTTACAGTTGTCCTACCCGAAGAATGTTGTTTTTTTTTTTTTTTTTAATTTAGATAACAAGTGTGACGATATAGTGATGATATATAGTGACGATAAGGTGATGATGACGACAACGACGTTGTCGTCATCATGAAGATGGAATGAATGAGTGATGGAGACACTATACCTGCTGACTTGAAATTCCATAGCCACCTCAGCCCCACCTTGGTTGGGGTGAGGTGCGGCTTGTTTAACTTACAGCTCCCCAAGATGTCTGGAAAAGGTACCCTCAAACTTTGAAATTGCCTTGATTTGATAATTTAAAAACTTAATAATATGCCGACTTTAAGTGAACTGCAATAATGAAAAATAACTGACACTATCGTTCCTGCAATCTAAGTTCTAGCAGATTTTTACACACGAAACTGCAATTTCTATTGTGAATTATTTAAAAAAGTATAAAATTTCACAAAAAGAGCTTGAGATAGGCCTGAAAGCGTAAGTGTCATGCCAGATAAGTACACTGTGATAATGCAGGCTAAAGTGAAGCAAGTCCAAGCTGGAATTAATGAGCCCGAAAGTGATGGCATGGTACAGGGACAAGCGCCCCAGCAATCATCAGCGGTAAAGTCTTAATATCAGAGGAAATAGAAAGGATATATACTAAATATAATAAATATACAAAGATATATACTATCAATCTAGATTTTTATTTATGCATTGCTTTATTAGATTTTTGTATAAGGGGGCGGGGCCCTTGTAGACCGGGGGCCCCTGGAGCTTGGGCGCCCAGGTTCGACGAACTTGCTGAACCTGCGGTAGGTACGCCACTGGATGACATCATACCAAAGAAGAAGAAAAAAAAGTACACCAAAGAAAACAAGATTGTGGGCCTATCTGTGTTTTGAATTACATGAAGGGAAAACAAAGAAAGTTATCATTAGATTAGAAGCACATTAAAAAGATGCTTGAGGCTTAGGCCAGCAAGTTACAAAACTGGAAAAATGTTTCCACTGTTAATGATCCCACATCATATAAAACAATAACTTTTGGCGTTCCGTACATGTGTATGTAGTGTATGATAATTGTTCCTTTCATTAGGCCTACAGTATAATCCCTCCTTTGGGACACCCATATTCAGGGGACACCCCTGTTGAGGGGACGATTTTCCGTGGAACAAGGGGAAATATATCTTTTAACACTACAGCTAACCCCTATTAAGGTGACAGGGACACTTCTGAGTGTGCCAAATGCTCAAATAACCCTTATTATTAAAAGGCCACATATTTTTTTCTTCATTGTATCACAACATCTACAGCACTCTAAAAAAAAGAAAAATTCAATCAACTTTACATTTTAACACGTTTTGAGTAATAAACCAGAATTTTCTCCAATTAATCCATCAGTGAATATCAGTAGGCCTACTGCATGTGTTACTTCGTAAACCAATCTTGTCAATTTTGACCCTAAATAGTGGGGATTTCTCTTGCTTTGTTTTTCGTGTATTTCATATAGGATTCTAATCCACATCAAAACATACTCTATTCATGCTACATCCATGTAATAGTAAGCTCTAATGTGATTGTTGCTATTTGTAAATAACCCAGTATTTTTTTACCTTTTCAGGACTTTTCACATACACATTATACAAAATTTTATTTATGGAGGCTTTGGCCTTTCAAGCCGTTTTAAACACTGGTTTGATAGCATCTAAGGAACTTTCATTATTTACTTAATTCTGAACTTATAATAAATATTATATGTACTTTTCTTGTAATCATTTTTTACTGTTTAAGTATATATATATATTTTTATTGTTTATTTTATTTCATGAGACTTTTCATTCAGCTAGCATTCCCAGGCGTCCCAGGCAACAATTACAATTGTTTATTTATGAAAATAAGTGATCTACTTAATGTAAGACACCTCATTTTAATTACCTTGTTTAATTGGATAGATTTAATTTTGATTTAGATCTGATTGATCGGTTTCTATTTGCTACTGTTATACTTCTTTAAATATATATGGGTGAGATGTTCTCATCAGTATTCTTGAAAATGTAGATCGAAACGTTGAATCTCAATGTCTCTCGCTCTTTTTGGGGTTATTGTCTTTTTGTTTTATTACACCTATATTAATCAATTTCAAACCATATGAAATTATCATTTAATAACTCAAATAAAAAACTCAATATTAAAAATAAATTTGGTCATTAACATTGCATAATGAAACAATATTGAGAACATATTTATAATTATTGTTTTAATTACATTTCTGCTGATTTCATATCATAAATGTATTGTATTTGAATTACAAATTATTGCTATAAATTAGTACTTATTCTACTCTGATTCTTATGTCAATAAAAATAAGATTATAAAGAATGATATCTCATCATTTGAAAACTTGCCAAAAACCCCTATTAAGGGGACAATTTTATGTTTTGGTTAGTGTCCTCTGAATAGGGTACCCCTATCTCCTATTAAGGAGACACTTTTTTTGCCCCGAAGGTGTTCCCTTCATAGGTTTTATTGTATGTCTAGGATTTTTTTTTTATTCCGTTTGTCCTATGTTTGACAATTTCTAATGCAGCGGAGTGATACCTGCTGAACATAACTGCTATCGTGGCTTCTAAAGTTACATCAATTTGATTGGTTGAAGCTTATGTTTGTCAACCAAAGTCGAAGCAGTTGTGAATGGTCGGTATTTAGTTACAGGTTAACGTGAGTTTTCACATAACCGTGCATATTATCACCTACGTATATTTTGTCACAGAAACCTCGTTGCGAATGCTGTTGTTGTTTATGCGATAAAGAAACTCTTTTCTTGCATGGCAGTACAATGTCTTGTCTAGTGTTGATTCGTCAGATTTAACACGGCAAAGGATTTGTGGATAAACTTTGATTGAAAACAAGTATTTGGATTCGGAGTGGTTTAGGTATGAACCATCATCGGCCGAACGTGGTATCGCGGGGTGTGAACAGTGCCAGTGCGGCTGATGATGATGACAGTCTTGAGGACCAAGCCGAATCCAACAAAATAAAGGAGGACGGGAACAACGAGAAGCCACCCTATTCGTACGTAGCCCTGATTGCGATGGCGATAAAAGAAAGTCCGGAGAGGCGCCTTACGTTAAGCCAAATTTACGAATTTATTATTGAACGGTTTCCGTATTATGAGAAGAATAAAAAGGGCTGGCAGAACTCGATACGTCATAACTTAAGCTTAAACGAATGTTTTATAAAGGTAAGTTTCCACTTTTATTTGTAATAACTTTAAAAATTACAAATAGCCGACCGCTGTTTGTAGTAATAATAGTCTAATAAAAACAAGTATGGATTTGTTTTGATATTAGTTTCAATCCCTATGAACTATACCTAAATTCTGGACCTTCAAAACGGAATCGAAATATTTAATTAATCAAATAAAAATATCAATGATGATTGTTATATTCAACTGAGACAGATCAGTACAGTATTCTTTTAAAAACGTTTGTCTGGTCTACGAATGCAAAGTGACAGGTCGACACAAAAGGTCAAGTCCGAAAAGGTCATCAATACAATGACCCCCCGACAAAAATACGACTGTCTGGCTTATCGACTGATATATTATGTGGTAAATTTGAGTGGTGTGGCCGTGATGGTTGCGATCAGCTGATACCATATATGCTTATATGTGTACAGTATTTATATATTGTATTTTATATACTAAATAATAAATAATCAAATTTGTTTATAATAGTCGTAATATTAATATTTAAACAATACTAGTATGAGCAATAAGTATGTTTTTGTATTGTGCCACTTTTACCTTTAGTGATTTAAAGTCAGACTCCAGAGGGGAAAAAATGATATGTTGTAGAACTGATTTTTCTAAGACAGAATAAAGTTGTTTGACGAAGAACTGGGGAACGGTGAACGAGATACAAGTTTTTACACATTTTACCCCCAGTTTTTAAATATTCAAAAATCTGTATCTCATTCACCGTTGCTCAGTTTTTGATCAAACTACTTTTTTCTGTCTTAGAAAAATCAGTTCTGCAACATATCAAAAAATGTTTTCCTCCGGAGCCTGACTATAAGGAAGAAATGAGCTGTAGCTCGTAAAAAGTGCCGCCTCTCCTTTCATTTTTGTGAATGTCGTATTGTTGTTTGAATGTATTTGTTGTAGACCTTGTAACATGTAATGGTAATGCATTCCTCTGTTTATTGCTCGGATGTTGTTAAAAACTATCCCTATTTTATTGTTAGTCAATTTTGCGATCGAATAAGGTTTTTTTTTTGTAATTTGTTATTTTTTGTAGTTTGTATATTTTAGGCTACATTTACTATATTTTATAATTCAATTAAATTCAATTTCATAGACTTTTTTTCCATAATATAAGCAATACAATGTAATAATTTATAAATTGGAAAAGGATCAATTGATCAATTGAAGTTGAAATTTTTAAAAAAACGACATCAGTCTGTACAAAATAATTCTAAAAGATTGAATGTTCTTTTTCAGCATATAACTTCAATTATCTTGAATACGTATCAACCAAAAGTACTATATTTTCGCGGGAGACCCATCGTAAACTTACACAAATTGGCGCGAAAAAATGCTGGGAAAGGTGAACAGAATCATAACTACTACGAAATACATAATTGCCTTTTATATTGAAACGGCAGACCAAGGCCTATTTTTTTTTTTTTGGACCAGTAAAATTTTGTTCTTATACTTATTTTTTTTGGCTCAAAATCAGGTTCAAAATGTTTATTTTATTTTGTTCTTATTTTATACACTTTTCAAATATAGAAAGTTATTATTGCGCAGAACAGTACATTACTGTACTGTGTTACAGAGGGTACTAGCTGTGTACCCGTCCTTCGGACGGGAATCAATACAAACTGAATGCATGAGACTAATTTTTTCATATGATAGTGCTATCGAATGGAATAGATTAAGCCCTGATACAGTATTCTATCAATTTAGGTATTTTCAAGAACCATATTTGTATTAATATTTAATGAAAACAAAGTATAATAGTAGCCTATAAACATTGTATAAATCACTAATTGAATGTTTTCTCGCTTTGTTTTACGCCGTGGCCACGGCGTTTTTATTAATATTTTACATTTCTTTTTCGTAATTTACAGTTTACTTTTGTGGATGGATTTTCTTGATTTCCACAATTTATTTTGCCATTGTTGCTATAGATTACTTTTATTTTACTAAATTGTTGACTTTTGCGTATTGTATAATAATTATGTTTTGTATCTATATTACTTAATTTGCGTTTAACTTTTGTTGATTATGTACCGTACATTGCAGGTTTGACTATGTAATACCCTCTATAACACAGTACATTACTGTACTGTGTTATAGAAGGTATTACATAGTCTGTAATACCCTCTATAAACAACACAGTACATTACTGTACTGTGTTATAGAGGATACCCTCTATAACACAGTACATTACTGTACTGTGTTATAGAGGGTATTACATAGTCAAACCTGCAAATTTTTGTTCTTTTTGTTTAAACAATTCCAGCCTCAGTGTTCTTATAAAATGTGTTCATAATATAAAAAAAAAGTGTACGCAGTAGAAAAATGGTCAAAGTGTTAATATTCTAAGCCTCTGCCGCAAAGTTTCAAAACACTGATACGGCACATCCTACTGTTTTGTCGATAAACAGTAAATTTAAACATTGAAAACAAAGATATAAGAACAAAGATATAAGTAACTTGCATGGCAGCCTCGGACTTCGATCTATCAATCTCATTCTTATCTTGTGCCAAAAGTGTACTGTTTCTGGTAAATATTTTTAATTGGCTTTTTGGTAACATGGCAAGCGTTGAAGTATTTCATATTTATAACCAGTACACAAAACAAAGTACACTACCCAGAGATTTCACTTCACTAAACGTTAAATTACCCAGAAATTCCACTTTACAAACTTCGGACCTGTTACCTGTTCAGAATAATGAGCAAAGTTTGTATTCAGACTAGGGATCTACAAATGGTATGTTTTATGTTTCTCATCCACACCTTCAATTTTTCAAAAATATTTTTATTGCTAAGAGCACATTATTTTAGTTAAAAGTCTTTATTTTGAATAAAAAGAATGTTGTTGTTATGTTGTTATATCGTAAAACATGGTATTTACCAGTTGATCACAACTGTTTTTATTTAATTCTTTTTGTAGATACCGCGACAGGGAAGCGGTGAACGAAAGGGTAACTTTTGGACCCTTGACCCGTCATGTGACGAAATGTTCGAAAACGGTAATTACCGCCGTCGGCGTTGTATGCATCGTCCCAGTCGCCATAACCACCAATACGGGCAATCGTCGGATCAACGCACACCTTTTCATTACCTTAATGACTATAGTTATAGCCCATACAATCAGGTGTACCCTACTTCACTTTCGTCATCATCTTACCATGGTACCGACTGGAGTACAAGCTTTCAACCGCAACCTTCTTCCTTGCAAATTGGATACGTTGGATCGTCATGCCAGGTTAGTAAATTGGAATGTATATTGTATTGTACATTATATTATGTTATGCACTATACTGTATCTTATTGTTTTGTAAAACATATACATTCCATTACATTATATTATATTAAAAGCATTTTAATTGCGCCTCGACGTCAACGGAACAAATTCACTCGTCCGTGACCATTCTGCGTTAATGTCGCCGCATGAGCAGATAACGTTATGTGACGTCATTACGTTCTAGATCTTACCAACGTAATTTTTCTAAAGTTTGTGATAAATATAATTATACTTCTTATATCTTTTATATTTTCAAATATGGAAAAAGAACATCTGAACTTTTTATGTTATAGGCAACACTTCAAAGAATAATTGGAAAAATAACATTTGTTCTACAAAGAAAATCAAAGGTCAATATAGATGGCAGAAGGTCATAACTATTATCCGCGCCATTTTCGTGGTTTTTGGCGGTTTGAAAATGGTTTTTGACGTCCTAAATTGTAATTTGAAGATCAGATTTTCGTAATATTTGAAATTCGTGCTTTTTGGCTAAATGATAAACATTTGTACTGAATTTGTAATAAAAACCGAGTCTGTGTTGTGTGAATATGCTAATTGCTCATTTTCATGATCAATATTTCACTAATCAGGAAATTCACGCTAGTTACCACGTAACTGAAGTTTTAGGTTAGTCTGATTGGTTTCAAACATTGCAGAGTGCAAGATGGTAATACGAGCGACGGAGCCTATTGTTTTTGATAAATGTCTGAATATGCTAATTGCACTTTTGCATAATATTTCACAAAAGTAAATTTACACTATACTATTAAAATTCCCATAAAAGTTTTCAAATTTAGTTGAAATTTTAAAGATGGTAAATTTCACAGGAAATTTATGCTAGTTACCAAAAAGTTTGGTAATTCTGATTTGTTTATAACTTTGCAAAATGCAAGATGGTAATAATGTAACGGGGCCTATTGATTTTGGTACCGGTTTAAATATGCTAATTGCTCATTTACATAATTAATATTTCACTAATCAGGAAATTTACACTAAACACCATCAAAATACCCATAAAAATTTCTAATTTAGTTGAAATTGTAATTTTTCTTCGCTGTTGTACTAAATTATTTGTTACCACAATAACTTTGGTAAGTCTAATTGTTTTCAAACTCCTACTTATCAATTCATCATTATCATCA
>NW_022715822.1:830268-840059 GCF_011630105.1 Anneissia japonica
TCCTATATCTTTTATATTTTCAAATATGGAAAAAGAACATCTGAACTTTTTATGTTATAGGCAACACTTCAAAGAATAATTGGAAAAATAACATTTGTTCTACAAAGACAATCAAAGGTCAATATAGATGGCAGAAGGTCATAACTATTATCCGCGCCAGTTTCGTGGTTTTTGGCGGTTTGAAAATGGTTTTTGACGTCCTAAATTGTAATTTGAAGATCAGATTTTCGTAATATTTGAAATTCGTGCTTTTTGGTAAATGATAAACATTTGTACTGAATTTGTAATAAAAACCGAGTCTGTGTTGTGTGAATATGCTGATTGCTCATTTTCATCATCAATACCGTATTTCACTAATCAGGTAAATTCACGCTAGTTACCACTTAACTAAAGTTTAAGGTTAGTCTGATTGGTTTCAAACATTGCAGAGTGCAAGATGGTAATACGAGCGACGGAGCCTATTGTTTTTGATAAATGTCTGAATATACTAATTGCTCTTTTGCATAATATTTCACAAAAGGAGATTTACACTATAATATTAAAATTCCCATAAAGGTTTTCAAATTTAGTTGAAATTTTAAAGATGGTAAATTTCACAGGAAATTTATGCTAGTTACCAAAAAGTTTGGTAATTCTGATTTGTTTATAACTTTGCAAAATGCAGGATGGTAATAATGTAACGGAGCCTATTGATTTTGGTACGGGTTTAAATATGCTAATTGCACATTTACATAATTAATATTTCACTAATCAGGAAATTTACACTAAATACCATCAAAATACCCATAAAAAATTCTAATTTAATTGAAATTGTAATTTTTCTTCGCTGTTGTACTAAATTATTTGTTACCACAATAACTTAAGTTTGGTAAGTCTACTTATCGATTCATCATTATCATCATCATCAGCAGCAGCAGCAGCCTGTCAGGCCACTGCTGGCCGATGACCTCCTCCAACTCCATTCTGATCTGTTCTTTGCCAGATTTGACCAGTTCGCACCAAGCTCCTTTTGGAAAAGATCGCTCCATCTCTTGTTAGGTCTTCCTCAATCATCAATCAGAGAAAAATCACACCATGGGAGGGCTAGGATTTTAGTGCGCATCGTAAAAGGAGCGTTTCTACAGTAGTTATCGTCATTATTATTTGTTATTGCTGCTGCTGTTATCCTACCAACATCATTTTGATAATTGTTTCAGATGCCGGGGCAGCCTGCAGGCCGAGATCAAGGTTACGAGTTAGTAAATGCATTTCCGTCCTACCACACCACATCTTCCAACCACTTTATACGTAACTATGACGACGAGACCGGTGCCGCCCAGCGATCAGTCCCACTGCCGCATCAAGCAAGCGGTGTATCGGCTTACTACCAGCACTGTCGACCTCGCAGTTATAGCAATTGTGATTCAAATGTGTCGCCATTCTCCATAGCGAAGCCGATGCCTGACTATGCGTCAGTGATGCATCAACCAGAAAAGAACGGTATTGTCCACGCGTCACTCAGTAGCGGTAGTCAGAAGAATACAAATCATGATGCTGCCCAATGGGACGGACATTAACTCGTGATTACGGATTTTTTGTAAAGCACATACCGGTACACATCTTTATTATTCGTCTTGGCCCCGAAACCTACAGTCAGAAATACCGGGGTCGTGTCCGGCGGGGGATAGTTTTTCACCTTAGTTAGGGCATTATGTAAAGCGCCTAAAGAGATCTGTGACGGTATACATGCAGTATTATTAGTACAGTATTAATATTTATTATTATTAGGCCTATTTATTAAATAATTTTTTTATTTCGATATGTATTTACCATTTCATATATATCATCATTACCATCATCACCACCATCATCTATTTCATCATCATCATCATCATCATCATCATCATCATCATCATCATCATCATCATCATCATCATCATCATCATCATCATCATCATCATCATCATCATCATCATCGCCATTATTGCTAGTGGCTTATATAGGAGTCTTAAAATGGGGCGGAAGGTAGATATTGCTGTTTAACTTCTTGAGTTATTTTTTTTTTCCTTTTCATGTAAGCTGGGGTTGGGGCACACCCCTAGATGCGCACTGCCTTCGTCATCGCCGTTCGTTAGCATTATTTTCGTGATAATCACCGCATTCAATATCATTCAATTCAATACCACCTTCGGCGCTTTCTTAATAAATATTAAGTTATCGAAAGCGCACAGAATCAATTTTTAATTTGCTGTAAAAAGGTAGGCATACAGTAATAGTAGTTCAGAAAGAATAGTAGGCTATAGAAAGCTTTTTCCCCTGGTACATTTTTCCTCATTGTACATGGGGTAAAAATCAGCAATTTTCTAAAACCAACAGTGAAATAACGTGGTTCGGTGTGTCTAAAATCAAGTCTCATTAGGATGATGACGTCATCAGTAGGTTTTTACGTCGTTCTTTTGAAGAATATAACAATAACAATTCAGTTTCTGCAATATTAAATAATTTTTAACAAAAATAACAGTATTTTTTGTGATATTAATCTTTATTTTGAGATGAGTGAATATGAATTAAAATGGACGCCTCGTTTGACTTTTGACAATTCATGTCTTCACAAAACATCGGATGAGAGCTTGATTCTTGTTGTTTAAAGCAGAGAACCTTTCGATTTTGTGAGAAAAAGAAAACAAGTTTTGGTTCGATCTGATAAATGTGGTGTTGAATTTCATCCAGTACGAATCAGTGGGATCTCTAGAAAAATACGAAATCCAGGCAATATTTACACGTAGTGGTTATATTGCACCAGTCTAAAACGAATTGC
The DNA here is from genome assembly GCF_011630105.1 of Anneissia japonica. NCBI lineage: Eukaryota > Metazoa > Echinodermata > Crinoidea > Comatulida > Comatulidae > Anneissia > Anneissia japonica. The sequence goes on from NW_022715822.1 coordinate 833,066, forward strand.
AAATTATGATTTGATGCTATTGTATGTGTACATTGGATAATGGATTAGGACAAAATAATATCCAATCACAATTAGGAACTCGTTTACGACTGGTGTAAAATAGCCACTGCTTATCGTATAAAACATTCCACCATGCGACGTTGTTAGGCCAATATTGCAACACTTAAAGTGTCAGTGCATTTCCCGCCATTTCGAGAGTAATTTAGTCAGCCTTGTACTACTTTTACGCGCTGCATCACAGACCAATCAGATGGAGGAAATATCAGGATATCTACGCTTTCAACCGGAATAGGCTACTTCAACGAGTGGAATTGGATTCAGTGACATATATCAACAGACGAAATGGAGTAAACATTAGAAAGTACGATTTCATTTTAATAACATTCTACAGTATTTGGCATTTTAAAGATACATTGTCATAAAAAAAAAAATGGAAAACGTTGTAAATTCAATTTAGGCCCACATTCTGAAAGGTCAATAAGCTATTAATCACCCACCGGAAACAGTTGAAAAAATTAATGAATAGTTTTTGCGTATTTACAAACATTTTACAAAAAAAAAATTAAATTGATTACCATGCCAAAGTAGATGGCAGAAAGGAACAGTATTATGTCCGGTATTTAACGTTTGAATTTTAATTGAATTTTTCACTTCTTTTAGCTTATGACAGACAGCGCATCTTTAAAGATGATATCTTCGAACTAACTATGCTGCTGCAGTGGTTTATGGAATGTTGTTTTATGTTGTCTAGGGGTGCTCTTTTCCTTCAGGTGAAATTTCAAACGAGGCCTAAAGATAATAACACTTAACAGTATATTACAAGATGTGTTGTGCCCTGAAAACATGCAATTGTATAAAGAAAGTTTTGAATAGTTTGCTCGTCGTTAAAATAAAGAAAGGCTTAATTGCCATCCGATCCATCTAATCATGGATTATAGTTTCATACCTAAATCGACCATTGGTATGTCGCAATCCAGTAATACAATTTCCGGGTTTTTTTTAAGACTTTTTTTTTCCTTTATTATTATTATTATTGTTGTTGTTATTATTATTAATTAAGTTTAATTTAAATAATTAATATTAGTCCGGGAGCCTAATTTACAGGCCTTGGCCTCCTTGGTTCTCGGCACTTGTCTGTAGGCCTACTAGTGTAGTAGGCCTAGTTAAGTGGACAAGTGAATAAAGAATAAATAAAAGAATATTCATTTCTCAGTGATGTAAACAGTATTATAATTGCTGCATACATTTTATGTTTTTTTTTTTCAATTGTAGATCATACGGAGACGTGTTGCAAACTTTAGATGTTAGGTTTGTTTGTAGCCCTTGTCATTAACCTACTGTAGCTAAAGCGACGTGGTCCAAACGTTTTACTTTAATACCAGTAATTTAGCAATCCAGCCACACGCCCCCACTCCTGCCTGATGGAGGCTTTTAAATATTGTTGTATTAATGCACTTTAATTTGTATTTGAAGACACAATTCAATGGTCTAAACTGTGTAATATACTTGCTGCATACATTTTGAATTTCAATAAGTACAGTCAACGTAAATGCGTTTACTTTGGTAGGGCATATTACAGTATAACATTAGTTTATTAAGTATCACGTGCATTTTCGTTAAGCAACGCACCAAATGTCAGTGTAAAGTTATGTATTGCAGTTGTTAGTGATGGGTTGTTGCTTCAATTCCAATGTAAAATTTTGAATGATTCAGCATGTAAAGCCTTTTTTCCATAATATCGCTACCCGCTATCGCCGACTCCTTTGCCGACGCTGATTGGTCAGTTGAATCAGGGAGCGCTCCCGATTGTGTCGGGGACGGACGCAGTGCAACGAACACAGCGAAAACGCTGTACACTGTAGCTGCACACACCCTAAATACACCACTATTTTTAGTAGGTCTAGTCATGTTTAGATATAAAACGTTTTTTAAACAATATTTTGTCTAGGGGAAATGCATTCTTATTACAAAGCTCAAATAATACAAGTCTCTGTATACACATGAGGGTCGATCACATTCATATCGGTAATAGACCTATATGTATCAGGTGCTAAAAGCAGCAAAATGTATGTTAAAATTAAAGTTTAATACATGTATTGTATAAAGCAATGTTTAATTTCTCAAAAGGTCTACATTCTCAAAGCGTAAGTCTAATTTCTACAAACAATAGATCAAAACTATCCAAAGTTATTGCTGCGAAGCAGCCAATTCATATTCTTGACAGCAATTTGACCTCTGAAAGGTCATTGTTTGTCAAAAAACGAGTGCCGAAGACGACTGAAAAGCGGAGTTTCCTTCTTTCGTTCTGCCGAGTAAAATCAATTACTTTAGGCGACTTTTGTAGATTAACCTACTCGTACCAACGTCCGCATGTCGCGCTAGCCTTATCCTACTCTACTAGGCCTAGACTAGCTAGGATAGGCCTAGCCTTGAAGGGACGAAGATCCCAACGAAAGACAACGTCGCTCTTTGATAGCTAACATTTAACATCACAATAATTCATTATTAGACCCATAGTTGTTTTTTGAATTGAACTCCACAAATCTCAGCCGATACCTCGCACAACTGACTAACGTCTCTATTGTCGCGATGTCATGGCTCGCTGGCTCACACTTGTGATATGTCTCGCACTTGTGATCAAAAAACACGCTGGCTCGCACTTTGGCAACACTCTTTGGCAGTCAACTCGCCCCTAGAAAACCCGCCCTTGGAAACTTGCCCCATAAAAAAATGTACACTTCCTAGACCATGCAGTCTTCAAAATAAAAATTTTAAACTTTGGTAATCAACTAAATTTTCCACATACATAGAAATTTTTGGAACTTTATTTAAAAAAAACCTAAACCATAATTCACCACACTATAGACACTTTTTGACAAAAATGAAAAATTACGACTTTGCAACCCAATGAGAATTGTTCTAATATAGACAATGGGTCGTGTCTCATATTATTTGTTATAGTTTTATTACCTGTATTCATTATTTTCACTTGACTCGCATAAATAATTTTGTTCGAAGAACATTTATATGCAGTTGTACTTCGTAGCACTTCACTTGCAATTTGCAATTTCTAGTATATAATTTATACAAACACCGGCCAGGTCAAGTTGTTCAAACGTGGGTCTAATTTCTTCAAACGCGTGTGTGTATAGATTTGACGTAGGCGCGCCTAACGTTTAAAATTTGATATGTGGTTTGTAGCAATTACGTAGACTAGGTATAAGTTTTGATAAGTTAGGCCAACGTTTTGAGAACTGAATGTACGTTTTCAGAGCTTAAATCTATTTTTTGAGAATTAAGACCATCTTTTTGACAACAAGACATTGATTTTACAATACACTTGGATAAAAACACACACTTTTGCTGTCTATAGGACCATACCGTATATACTGTAATGCATTGCTGCTATATATGGTAGCAGACGACATGGTTGTAAAGAGCAACCTCTTTTTATCGAAATGTTTGCTTGTAATGAACCTTTCCGCTAAATCACGCCCCCATGGATATTGTTGCTAAGGCCCCTATAAAACCGCAGTCTGTTAAAGCATGGAGGTACAGTATTATAATATAATATCTCCATGCTTTAACCATACGCAAACACGTGCGTTTGGTGGGAGAACAGGTGTGCTTGTTGTTAGACGCGCGCGTATTCCTGGCCCTTTTCTGATTGGTCAGTTGTTAAGTTTGACTAAGTTTAATTGACACTTACTGAAAACCATTTAGTTTTTAGTTTTACTTCATTAATTCGTTTTTATTCGTGTTTTTTTTATTGTGTTTTTGTTTGTTTGTTTGTTTGTTTGTTTTTTTTGTTGCAAAATTGTACATTTTATTAGGAAAACTAAAAACACTTTTATTACCAAGTACATCAGTTTTTCGAGAGCTCAGTGTAATTTCAAATTATAGATAAATTAATTGTCAATCATCGATGTCTTTTCATTTATTCTGTTACATTTTTGCTGCTTTAAAACAATATATGAAAGTGAGTAAATAAAAAATATATACGAATGTTCAAATTGTTCATCTAATTTATTTATATATGCTTGTACAAACACATCAATTATTATTATCATTTAACCTAAATTATTTTTCTGTACTGAATGTTCAGGTTTTTATTATAAACTAAATGAAATATGCTCAAACTTCTAATAATAACCCTGTTTATGTAATGGTGGGTTCAAATTATAGAATTGTACTAAGGTTAATGTAGGAAATTGAAAATAGTAAACCCTCACCCAACCCCAGCTTTTTGCGTCATTAAATTCATAGAAATAAATAACTACAGTACGAGTAAAAAAAAATTGTTGATTTAATTTTATTTATAAACAATACTCTGCATTAAGGAAATTATCAAGGAATAAATCAAATAAAGGATTATGAACGGCACAATCAAATTGTGAAGAATGTCCCATTTTAAAGAATAAATCGTGTTAAAGCAACCAATTTTAATTTCAATGTCATTTTGTCTATAGTTTTGGTGACTCTAATGGTAACTTCATGGGTTATTATTAGAGTACAGTAATAATAATAATTTTATATAGCGCCAAATCCATCATAAGATGCTAGGGGCGCTTGATATGTGGACTAGGAACTCGATCAATGACTTTCTTGACTACACAGTATTGGCTTATTGTAGATTAACTTCTAGGTGGGTTATTATTAGATGGGTTGGGGTTTACTAATAGAATAATGGGTTATTATTGGAAGCCTTATACGGTAACAAAATCAAATAAACACACTAATATATTCCTTTTACATTTTGTTAAATGTCTATGTGCGTAAGAATAATGTTGATAAATGAAAATAATCAATAATAATAATAATAAATAATAATAATAATAATGATAATAATAATAATACAGGAATTGTAATGATAACATTAATGACATTGATAATAATTTATTACTTGATAAAGATTAATTATACAGTAATAGGCCTAATATTAATTTTAAAAAATAATTATAATATTAAATAGGCCTAGATATATGTCTATAATCCTAATAACACTGTATAAATATTAATTATTTAAGGAAAAATAATTTATACATTATTTATATTTTTTTATTGGAGTAATTTTAAGCGTAAATGAAATGAAGCTCAAACGTAAAAATATGAAGAAAAAAAACTTTAAATAATTTAGATGTTATTTGTCCTAAAAGCTCATTACCATATTTAAAATAAATAATAATAGGGCCCCAAAATAAATAGGGCCTAATGATAATTATAATCAATAATATAAATAATAGGCCTAACTAATAAAAATAATAGACCCAATAAATCTGTTCTATCATTACGTTTCATATGCTTCTATTTAGCTCATAATGATTCATGTGCAACTGTGCTGTTTTGCTTTTCAACAAAATTGCAGAATTCAATATTTAATTAAATGTGCTTTTCCAGATTTCATCGACAAAATATATGTTTCGTGTCAGTTACGGTACAGTACTTTCATTACATCTTCTGCATTCAATAGCAATTTATTTTGAAATATCGTGTTTCGCGTCATTTTCTTTCATTATTTTTCTGAGCAATTAATACACTCTAGGAAATAAACATACAGTGCAGTACTGTCAAACCTTTCTACGTCATACATGGGCCAACTAGCTCTGAGTTAACTGAGGTGTTATAGGTCTAGTCTGATTCTAAAATCTATTGAGAAAAAAAAAATAAATTTCTTTATTTTAAGCACCACATCCAACAGCAATCAAATGTCAATAACAGGGTGCCTTGAAATTTGTTTACGTACACATATAAAAACGCACAAAAAAAAAAGAAGAAAGAAACAGGGTCACAAGTCACAAAAAAAATAAATAAATCATTTATCTCAGTTGGGTTTCATTTTCAAATTACGAACAATATAAATACTGTACTGTCAGTATTTTACATCTAAGTGGAGCAGCATTATTTAGGCCTAAATGGTGCGCCGTCAAAGCATGTATTAGAGGCTACTTGCGCCCGTCAGTTAAGGACTTTTACGGTAAAGCCTAGTCCCGACTATCAAATTTATTTTACAAAAACATATGGCATGCCTAAAATATGGTCATAATGACATCACATCATGACCACATACAATGCCGTGTTTTGCATCCTTTGATCTCAAGACTTTCGCATCGGAAGCACATAGACCATTGAACACAGCTCCACATAATATATTAATATATGTTATATTATTTGGTTACTAGTACAGTATCGGAAAATGTTACATTTAAAGCAAATATAGACATACATCATTATTATCAAGTCAATTATGTTTTTATTTAAACTGTATGTTTACGTTATACAGTAAGATATTTCATTACTGTATAGCTTTTAATTCCATTCACAAATATACAACTCCGCACAATATCATCTTTCGAGCGAGAGGGCATGATACTTTTAAAAACATGTGAAATTCCCAATCTTCTATTTAGTTATATATATATATTTTTAAATGTATGTATTGTTTTAAATTTTGTCAACAATTAACAACAACAAACAGGTAACCTTCAACATCATACCATATCAAAGAAAGGAAAAGATTTATATTATATGCAATTATATGTCTTATTGTGTAATAGAGTATCTGGCGGTAATTAGAATCTGTTCAACCATGAAGTCTCTGTGGTCTAATGTTTATGACGCTCGCCTTGACAGCGAGAGGTCGCAGGTTCGAATCCCGTCAGAGGGAATTTATTACACAATTTCTTTATTCATTTATTTATAGGACTACATTCGTTGAGAGCTATACTATACGATGTATTTTTATGTCCTTATTATGAACACTGTATATACCTTCCTTTGATGATATATATATATATATATATATATATATATATATACATATAATATAAATCAAGATAGCCGTTAACACTGTTAAATTATATATAATAAATCATCAAAGAAAGGTAAATACAGTGTTTTTAATAAAGGACATTAATACATCGCGTAGCATAGCTCTCAACGAATGTAGTCCTGTAAATAAATGAATAAAGAAATTGTGTAATGAAATGCCTCTGGC
>NW_022715822.1:840262-842038 GCF_011630105.1 Anneissia japonica
CATATATATATCTAAAGTACATAGGTTATCATCAAAGATATATAAACCTCAGGATATCTAAATTCGGTTTTTTTTATACTGAACAAATATTGAATACAGAGAAACATGTCTGGTTCTATTAAAAGTATTTTTGTTGCTCTAAAATTCGTCTTTATATTACTTTCTGTTCGGAAGTTTGGCTGTATATACACATTATACATGAGTTTACACAGACCAGTACGGTCACAAAGCAAGACCTTAGATTGTTTGAGAAATTCAGTAAGAATTTGAAGTTTTCGGCATTAATGTATTGCATATATACAGTATATATATAATATATATATAGGCCTATATTCAAAATCTCTTTTATTCAATAAAATTCATTCATATACGGTATACACAAAAATATATAATTTTCAATGACAAGAGACATATATAAAATACAGCGAGTTGAATAAAAGGAAAAAGTGAATAGGCCTAATAAACTCTCTAGGCTACATCCTTAAAATTAGATGATAAGAGAGTAAAAACACACAGAAAACAAGACAATCAGAAAAAAAAAAGAAACAAGCTTTCGTGAGCATTGCACAATTCAGGATGGCCAAATTAAATGAAAGACTTAGAGAAGAATTGCTCATTGGTCATAATTAATTGAAAAGGAGGAAATTATTGCAAATTTTGAAAGGTTATCACGAAACACTCTCAATGGTACTGGTTTGCCACAAAGGGCATAGATAGATGTAAAACGGTCTAGATTTGTTGAGAGTATGAACCCACGTGAACCAACCTCCAAAACGATCAAGTCGACCTCATAGCAAGCGTTTGAGACATCAGTAACTAAAGAGGAATACTTGTTCAACTTTCTATTATGAGCAGCATCAACTGAAGTATCAAATGGAACGGTGAGTTCCATGATAGTAAGTTTTCTTAAATCAGACCAGTAAAGGCAGATATCGGGAATGAGGTTTGTTGGGACACAATATATTAGGATTGTTGAACAATGGATTTGTAGAAGGGCTGGCTACGAGGTCGCAAAGGATAAGAGGCGGAGATTTAAAGTTTTGAATCCATTTTTTAGATTCTTGTAAATATTATTGCTGCGAAGCAGCCTATTCATATTCTTGACAGCAATTTGACCTCTGAAAGGATATTGTTTGTCAAAAAACAAGGGCCTAAGACGACTGAAAAGGGGAGTTTCCTTCTTTCGTTCTGCCGGGTAAAATCAATTACTTTAGGCGACGTTTGTAGACTAACCTACACGTACCAACGTCCGCCTGTGGCGACGCTCGAGTATTACTATTCAGCGTTTTTACTATATTTCTAGGTTTCCTATTTCTACGTTTAATCGGCCCATGTCTCAGCAAAAATATTTTGAGGCCAATATTATTTACTAGCCTATCTCAGCGTGCTAATTATTACATTTTGGCGACGCTTGTTGTAGATTGGCATACACGGTACCAACGCTCGTTTTTACTACTGTATGTTTCTACGTCAGCTCGTCAGTGTTCTAATATAGACAATGAGTCGTGTCTCATATTATTTGCTATATTTTTATTATTCATTATTTTCACTTGACTCGCATAAATAATTTTGTTCGAAGAACATTTATATGCAGTTGTACAGCACTTCACTTGCAATTTGCAATTTCTAGTATATATATTGTTACGACATGTGAAGATGAGATAACAGAAAGTGTGAGACCGACAACAGTTTTACAAATTTAAACTAACTAAATGTTTATTATATAAATACGAATAATATAAATGAAATAATTCGGTACAAAATACATGAAAATAC
>NW_022715822.1:842113-844787 GCF_011630105.1 Anneissia japonica
TATACAGTAGTACAGTATTATTTTTTAAATTGTTATTTTTACGACCTTTCTATGTTACAACAACACGACGCAATACCTAAACTTTTCGTGTTTTAGTACAAGTCCCATCCTTCATTGACAAAGGGCTCCGGGCAAATCTGTGATTTAAACGTGATAATCTCATGGGTACTTATAGTGTTTATTGTTGTTTCAGTCCTTATCCAGATGCTCGCGAAAACATACCTCACATTGCTATCAGTCGGGACACTTCCGAATTAATTATATACAGTACATGTATTATATTGTCACTATCTCTCATACCAATGTATCCTGATAAAAAAGATTACCCAGGCATATTACAGTTTTTGTTTACACTATTTATATCAATTTTTTGCAAATACCGTCAATACGGATGTGTAAAAATATATACAGTACAGGGTTATATATAAACTGTTTAATCAATAAGAACAACTTGTTTTTGTGCAGTTCAGAGAGGTCTGATTTCTCCGACGATAGCGGTAGTGGACGAGGAGAGGGACTGACCGGGAATCACTGGAAGAACGGGGGGGGGGGGGGGGGCAAGCACAGAAAGCTCTAACATTAGAGATTTTATGAAAAGCTTATTTAATCGATATTGTAGAGTCCCTCAAACTGTAGAATTACATAGAATTTTGTCTCCGCTACGATTTGTCGTTTTTCTTCGCGAACGGGCGGATGGAGGGTAGAGGGATAAGCTATTCAAATTTTACCCCTACTTCCCCCAACAGACGCCACTTCTGGTCTTTACAGACTTTAATAATCTCGACTTTTATTTGTTTTTTCCTTTATGTGCTTCTTTTTTTCTAATTTTATATGCAATGATCTTCTAAATTGCTAAATTAAGAGGGATTTCCGTCAAACTTTATTTCATTCTATTTTATCGTTGATCTCTTCTTACAAACCCAATTGGGTTTCTTGGGGGTTCCTTTTCGTCATTTTTTATTTTTATTTTTATCTGTACCGTACTTTGTTATGCCTTTTCAAATTTTTATGATTAATATAATGTTGTATTTGTATGTAACAAACAATCAACCTTTTATGTTGCACTAAACCAACTACACCAGCAGGCGATGGACGTCCGACGTCTTAAACGTTTTTCTTCGGCACACTCCTACAAGAATAACGAAAATAAATACCTAGGGTTATTTAGTTATTATGTGTGTCTGTTTTGATAATAGCGGTCTGCCCATTTATGAGTTCTATAAACACGTTAAGAGCCCGGAGTGCCTCCGGCCGAGTCTCGTGAAAACCTTTGCGCTCTTTGTAACGTGAATGGAAACTGCATATCCGGTATTAATCGTCACTGCTAAGGACCTACTGCTCTTAGCAAAACCACTCTACGACGAAATCCAAAACTAGCTGTTCATAACTTGGGAAATACTAGCGAACCCTGTGAGGATTTATTTTGTTTTAAATACGGAAATTATAAAACGCACGCGTATCTGTAATAACCATCATTTGGGACATATTTAGATAGATAAACACGATTATTAGGTTGAGTAAACCTAGTCTGCCTATTCGGTATTTTTAAGCTGTACGTCTCACGTGAGAGGAAACATACAGAGACGTTCTTTAAACTTTAGACCATAATTATACCAAACATTAATAATGCGTACCGGTACCTTTTTTGAGACTTAAAACGTATAATGCTTGTTTGTTAATGTATGGTCACGCAATAAAGACAATAATTATGGTTGTTTCAAATATCAACAAAGAGAATTTTTTTTTATAATCAAGGGCCTAATATGATTTGTATCTGATATTATCGCATTACCATTTTTATATTGTAATGCGTTTGAAAAATATAGATGCTTTTCTTTAGAATTATATTTATGAAAGTTAATAAAGTTCATTCGTAGGCATTTTCGTGACATATAAACCCAGACCTAGTTTGGTTTCACGAAAACACCATAAATTTTAGAAACAGACCATTGCTGTTTGTTATCATTTGAAATCGACAGCAGACACAACAAGCCACTCGCTTTTAAGATTATACCTTGTTTTGTTTTACAGATGTGTCGCAATATGTATTTTGTAAACCTAGAAAACCATTAAAAATGATAAAAAATGGAATTGCTCAACTCCTCTTTAATATTTTTTTTAATCTCTGATTTTGGCTGCTTTGTGTCCTGGAAAGGCGCGATACCAAATGCGAGACCAGACATTAAATTAAAGAACAAGCATTGTACGGTAAGTCTCAATAGGCAATGCCGTAGCCAGCTATTGGGACAATTGGGACAGTCCCACACAAGTTTTCTAGGGTCCATAAAGAATGGGTCCACATTTTTAAAAATGGGTCCAAGTTATGCAGATTTATGCGTAAAAAAATCTACTTTTTGAAAAATATTTAGCCTAAAATGGGTAAACTTTTAAGAAAATAGCCTTTGATAGGCACCCGTCTGATGCGACCACTGCGGCCAACCCTGTTAAGCACACCCGTAATAAGGGGACGGGGACACCACCCTGTGCAAAATGATCAAATGAACATGTTCAACCCTTATTAAATATATACATTTACAATATACTCGAAATAATTCAAACTGACCATTGGCGGATCTGGAGGGGTCAGGGGGTCCTAACCACCGTGGGCAAAATAAAAAATATATATAAAAAAAAAAAAAAATAATAATATTAATAAAGTACAATTTTTTTTAAT
>NW_022715822.1:844808-852223 GCF_011630105.1 Anneissia japonica
CCCGACGGGAGGTGGGGAGGGCTGTAGTCCTACTATCCCCCACCCCCACCCCCTCCGTAGCGCCGCCACTGTATAAAAAAAAACAAGGCCCATATCCGCGATTGCTCCTGTATTTCACAACTTAGTAATTGTACTCTTTTCACCCCTTATTTTTTATCGTAAATTTGGCTGCGCCGATATTATTGTTCACGAAAATGATAATGTAGAAAGTTGTGCCGTAAAGATAACAAAAGTTACGAGTTGGGTTACGCTGGTCAGGATGGAAAGGGAATATTGTAAACAAGTTCCGCTCGCCATAAATCCACATTTAGCGATTACTGTACCCGATGAGTGTAGCTGGAGCCGAGATGTTGGTAGTTGCTTAATACCACGAGGTAGGGAGGTGTGGCTTCTTACAACGTCGAGAGAGGCGATTGTCAAGTTTTAAGCGCGTGGTTGGGACTTTTTGAAGGTTATGGCTACGACCTTGTAATTTCTAATGAGTACAAGGCCTGATTTAATATACTGTACAAAAAAGACAAGATCTATAAATTTTATCTATTTTGAATAAATTTATTGATGTGCTCTCTACTGCACTCTTTTCCCTTTTTGTTACATGGTAGAAATTGTGACTCAGAATTATCAGTATATTCAATGTTACACAAATAAATGATAATTACCTGATGAATAGTAACAATGATCCAACTCCACAGAACCACAAATGCTCATCAGAGCATATTCATTATAAGTATACATATATCATGAATAACTCATGAATAGTAATGAGCATATTCATTAAAATATAATTACATAATGAGCTTATTCGTGATGATGTAATTTTACTCATGAATAACCATGCTCAAACAACTTATCAGCCCTTATCAAATGAATAACTGGTCAGCTTCTAGACAAAGGTGGCCATAATGGGTGTCATCCTACCAGTTGACCTTGGGTCATATTCAGATTTATGAACAATAGAATCAATATAGCAGCAATGATTAAATACAATGGCCAATGGCTGTACACTTTTGAGTTCAAGATAACATAAGCAACAAGTTATGAATATTTATTTATAATCAAATTCATGAATAAACATTTTTCAATGACATAAATCAACTTGTAATACATAATACATAATATCGTTTGAATGAAGTTACACAAAAGATATTTTTACTAATGGTATTTTAAAATTATAACTTTAATAGAAACTATGTACTTTCAATTTTCGTTCACGTCGCGGCCCTGTTCCTAATGATCCTTTCGCCACTATGCACAGAAATCGAATTGTCAAGTTTTTAGAACTAAATTAACATGGCTTCACGGAGTATGAAATTGCTAATTGACTCAATAAGAATTTCGACACTTGGAAATTACATCAATACTTTACAAATGTATCTATTCCAAATATAGTGACAGAAAAATAAACATAACCCACTGAAAGATAAGATATACTGTACATCTGTGACCCACACACCAACTATTCAAATTTTAATATCTAATGAATAAATGTAAGCCTATTAGTGAGGTTGTTAGTTAATAAACATCAGCCATACTCATGCATATTAATGAGGTTGTAAATTAATAAACATCAGCCATACTCATGCATATTAATGAGGTTGTCAGTTAATAAACATCAGCTGTACTCATTCATATCATAAGTTTTGTTGTTTGTAAAGATTTTCTTCAATATTCATTAAAAATAAAGAACATGTTTTTTAGTTAACAAATGCTGCAAAGTGATGGTACTTACTTACTCGGAAGGGAAAATCAGGTCTTTAATTATATATATAAAAAACACATACATCATCCTCATTAATATTCACGAGTAAATTAAATATTAATTTATTTAAATGTTACAAAATATTAAATATTTTCAAACAGCTTTTGCAAGCTGCAAATTGCTTGGACCGTATTGGTTGATAGTGTACATTCAAAACTGTTGTATGCTCATATAGTCATGATGTGCTTATATAATAATATGGACATGATGTGATGTCATCATGACCATATTTAGGCACGTCCAATGTTTTTGTCAGATAATATTTGATAATCTGGACAGAGTTTAAATCTGTTGGATCTGATTTCAAATGAGACAAATCATGTGTCTTTTTGTGTCTGGAGTGAAGTGGGGATATACTATATTTCATCACGTCTGATAAACTATTGTCAGATGTCAGAGACAAACATCTGACAGTGTATGCCCAATCCTATAATCTTTAAGCATACAAATATCTCATTTGCAGCTTGCAATGGTGACATTAAGAAAACATATTCTGTTGGCCAATAAAATATACATTTAACAGAATAGTGACATTTCTTTGTCTTGTGAATGGATTGAGAAATTCTTCACAGACCAAACATTACTGGACAGTGAAAGGTCATTTGTGTCATTATAATAATTGTGTAATCATTATCAATCCTCCAAAAAGTCTTCATCATCTAGATCAACATCCTCTCCTCCCCCGGTACCATCATCATCTATATCAAAATCGTCGAGTTCAAGATCAAGATCATCCTGCTCAAGTTTTTTTGTTGGTGGCGCTGTTGTGACAGTTGGCTTAGCAGTTTCTGATTGTTCTTCTTCTGATTTTGCAGTCCCTGCAGTGGAACTCTGTCATAAGAAATAACAAGGATTCAGTTTATTAATGCATCAATAGCTTTTCAGTAAATATTAAGTTATAAGACAATAGCGCCATTGTCTTGTCATAATAAATAAAGATAGAGGGCAGTGTTAAGTGGCAATCAATTGATTAGTCAAAAATCTTACTCCAGAATAAGCACCGCTAGCAATAGCATCCTGCATCTCCTGTTCCACATCCCTATCAGCATTCAGCTATTAATAAAGAACATAAACATTATAAAAAAACATACAAATGAGGGCAGCAGATATAAAAAGATAGTTTGATATTTTAATGGCAATCAATTGTTTGAAGGCAATACTATGTATTTCCAGACACATATCTAATCTAATCTTTGTCCAAAAGGATTAACACAAGTCAAAGCATACACAATAAATAATAAACAATATAAAAACCTAAATCATCACCATCATCAAATCCACCACCACCTATTTTGTCAACACTCTTATACTCAATAGAAGGCGCCAAGTCAATGTATTACTCACCGTCACGTGAGGATAAGCACCAGCGGGAAGTTTTTTATGCGTTGTCTTTAGGAATTCCTCGACCTGTCTTGCCTCTTTCAAGCCAGTGAATAAGTTTTCATAATCGGTGGGATCGGCCAAAGCATCCGCCGCCTTCTTGTTAACTTTAGCTAGGTTTTCTTTCCAGGCTTGAACAATTCTAAAATAAACAAAAATAATAAAATTAACAAGAAATATTTCCTATAAAAAAAACGCTGCAACATCTTTAACTTATGACTGGTTTGTATTTCCAAACTTAATAAATTAATGTATACTTGCAAATGACCTATATCATCTTCATTGCATTTCTTTTATATGACACATAAACATAAACATAATAGCCTACAGGTAGAATTGGTTTACGATTGGTGTAACAATAGCCACAAATTATTTACATTGCGGTAACAGGGTTAAAACAATAAAAAAAAAAACTAAACAATATTCCAAATTAGAAATGTAGAAAGTGTGATATATGATTTGATGTAGACCTAGGCCTACCATATAGACTTTCTTTAGCACGTTTTCTTACCATTATTGTTGTTATTGTTATTATTGTTAATGATAA
Source organism: Anneissia japonica (assembly GCF_011630105.1). NCBI lineage: Eukaryota > Metazoa > Echinodermata > Crinoidea > Comatulida > Comatulidae > Anneissia > Anneissia japonica. The sequence continues at coordinate 848,495 of NW_022715822.1, forward strand.
TATTATTATTATTTTTTAATATTAAAAATAAACAAAAACAACAAAATTAAAAATGATAAAGTAACTGGACTGCTGGAGCACTAAAGTCTAGTATTCATTTTTTAACTTTTCTTAATTTAATTAACAGCAAATATCTAAAATGACTGACACCATCTAAATAAGGCTTGCCATCCCAAAGCAAGCATACTATCACTAATTCTTAAACTGAGTAATTAGCATAATAATGAGGCAGTATTGTATACTTTAGTACAGTACTGAGTAGCCGTAACACTTTTACTCATAACTTTGGCAATTGTAAGTCCATTTCCGGTATGACCCATCATTTTACAGCTTATAATGCGGAGAACATGAATATACAGTACTAAAAAGTCAATTTTCTTGTTTTGGCCACTGATTGTGGTTTTGGCATGACAAGCCTTAACTTTGTAAACTTGTCTTTCTGATGTAGTAAGTATAGACAACTAAATTAACAATAAGTACTGAGGCTGTCCACAAAAAAGTAATTTTTTTTTTCTAATTTAAAACAAATTTAACAATTACCTAAATGATATGAAATATTTCAGTGTTTGTGGACTGATTTTTATGGGGTGTTTTGCCAATATTCACAAAATCATTCTGGCTAATAACAACTGTAAACATGTAAAATACTAGATATGAATGGAAATAAATACTGTAGTTTTTATTTTTTGTTAACCAATAGTGGATCATTCTATTATTATAAAGGGGGTATTTTACCCGGTGAATTTCTTAAATATGTTAGTTAACCGAATCTACCATGTAAAGTGTTTAAATCTAAAATAACTTCTTAAAACTAACTCTGATATTCGGTTTGGAAGGTAGGTCCTCGCAAAGAAGGCTGCCTCTGGATAGCGTCCGGTACTGCACAATAAATCCAAGCATTTTTCTTTCCTAGTAATAAAATAAGAAATACACAATTACACAAGGGTGTAATCCATCACAAATATAATGTTTTACATTAATAAAATTGTATTGTCTTGTATTATTACATGTTAAATGCATTTCAAATGATATGCATCTCACTGTTAAATGCCGAGTGAATAAATAACAACAATAGACCACAAATATTCCTGAGTAGAGAGAGACAAACACAACTAAAGTGTCTTTGTTCAAGGACACAGGAGACTACTATGAGCAGAGGCGGATCCAGAGATGTCCAAAAGGGGCAGGGGGGAAATGGGCTGATCGACACAACATTACCTTCGGGGTCTGGGGGATTTTTTTTTATTAAGGCACCCGAGAAATAACGTCTGAGCCATTTTGGGCAGTTTTTTTTCTTTTTCTTTCTTTCTTTCTTTTTTTTCTTCTTTTTTTGACTTTCAAAAAAAAGGGGGATGGGTGGAAGGGGGCAGGGGCCTGCGAGCCCCCTAAATCCGCCCCTGGTGAGGGTTTCAAACAGAATGTACATTTTAAAGCTCTGTCTAGACTATCAAAGTCTATTTGATAAAAAAACTGTTGTATGGCCATATATAGTCATGATGTGCCTATATATGGTCATGATGTGATGTCATCATGACCATATTTAGGCATGTCACATGTTTTTTTGTCCAATAAAATTTGATAGTCTGGAAAGAGCTTAAAAAGTTAAAAACTCACTTTCCCTGTAGGAAGAAACCAAGGAATGCGACATTGTTTTTCTCGTTATCTGCTGCATTATCCGCAAGTTTCTCCATCATGCCCGCATCGCCTGAACAGCTAGCCAGCATGAGAAGTCCACCAAAGTCCTGCGCATTGTGCAAGCATTCCTGCGCCAGTTTAAATTCACATTTTTTTGTTGCAAGTTCTGCCAATTGCTTCCACTTGTGTTCCGACTAAATATTGAAAAAGAGAAAAAAACAAACAATTATAATATCATAGAATAGTGTAGAACTAGAAAAATGTAACCATGGAAACAACATGAATCATAACTGTCAATGGCAGTGTACTCCACTTCCTAAGTGCATTTAAAAAGTTTAGAAAAAAAAGGCAGAGGATCGCCTCCTGGTTTACTGCCCAATCCACTAGTTCCAGAGCTGCACCCAAATACATTATTTACTTAACTAGAATACTGGCCTCTTGCAGTTCCAACTGTACATTACTATGTCAAAGGTCAATACATATAAACAAACAAAGGAAACAGGCTTAGACATAGTTTAAAGTGCAACATACACATAGACCACATACTCCCATCCTGTTATTTGGGCAAATGTACGAGGTCTAAATGTCTAAACATATTAAGATTGAAATAAAACTGACAATATAAAGCATATAATTACCTGGGCTTCTGTGGCAAGGTCATGGGCCAACTTCATTTCACCTAATCCTAGTGCAAGGTCAAATTTATGCTCTGGGTCACAGGTCACAGCCAAAGCTTGTGGTTTGAAACCCTACATGAGAAAGTAAAAATTACATGGTATTATCCTAGACATATTTTTTATAAAATTAAAAATGATTGTGCAAAGAATATATGTTTTCTCTCATGTTGGCTAGAACTTGTAAAAAAGGCATGAGAAAAAAGGCATGAGAAAAAAGGCATGAGAAAAAAATAGGTTATGATTGTGGTAATTACATAACTTACAAGAGCTTAACCTGCACTAGTGGTGTGCTACATAATATAATAATAATAATTATGAAAACAACAACAAAAACATCAATATTAACAATAAAAGTAATAATATGTTTTAAATAAGATACAACTCAGGTACATATAATTCAATATTTACCTGTTTCTCAAGGAAATGTGCTACTCGTGTTCTTTGTTCTCTTGGTACGGTTGGTAGGACCTTGTCCGCTGTTTGGAAGTCACGTCTCATAACAGCAGTCTGGTACTCCAAGACAGAGAGCAACAGTGAGAAACTAACAACATTTAACTCCTTATCACCGAGGTAAAGCCTGTTGTCTTTTGGAATGTATCCGAGAAGATACATCACCCTGTAGACAAAAGAATATATTTAGTAAATATTATTTAATTACAAGTCAAAAACAAATGAAAAAGGATGTAGAGTCCAGGTTGTTGATATTTTCAACAAGCATGGTTTGGATATAACAGACATCAGGGGCAACATAATTTAAAAAGAAAGTAAAAATTTTTCATCTAATTACTAGATGGGCCCAAAGGGCATTCTTACCTGTCCAGGTGAGATATTGTGACGATCTCGCCACCAACGTAATAGTTGAGCCTATTAAGAGAGTTTGTGTAAATAAAACAGTCACCAACCCACAGACCAGTCTTCACTGTTTCCTGGATCTCACCAACAACCTTGAAAAACACGGATTGAATTTTAATCAATTCAAATAACTTATATTTTTTGATGGCAGAAAAAAATAAATAAAATTTAATAAAACCCGTAACAATACAGGTCTTTCGTCAATTAAACACCACTTTTGGGTGCTGGGGTTTCCATGGCCTTTAGCAACTTTGGTCTCTAATTATAATAATAAACATAAAAGACATTTTGTTAAGTTGGGACCACAAAATGTGGTCTTCAAATGGATTTGGTCTTTAATTGGAGGGGTCTTTAATTAGATGGAAACCGAAGATCTTATAAACACATGATAGCGTTCTCCGCGATTTACGCGTAACAAACAGAAGCGTCGGTCAAGGTTCAAAAGTTTCCCATTTAGCAAGAGGGCGCCATTCATGCGCTATTACCGAAGAGAAAAAGTAATCAGTTTTGGAAGAGGGCGTCCTATCTGTTGCCATGGATCTGAGATGGTTCCTGTTCTGCTGTT
>NW_022715822.1:852256-858215 GCF_011630105.1 Anneissia japonica
GCGGTGTACTGTATGGTCAGAGCGGTCAAGGGTCAAAAGTTTCCAATTTAGCAAGAGGGCGCCATTCATGCCTTATTACAGAATTTGCACTCGTAAATCGCGGAGAACGCTATCTTGTGTTTATAAGACCCTTGATGGAGACCTGCACTTGCTAGTAATTGGAATCATCCTCTATATCATCTTTCTTCTCACCATCAGTATTCTCTTCACTCTTTCCCTTCATATTTCTGTAAACTATCACCCTTCTATTAATTTTGCCTCCCTTCCTTATTTCTCATCACCCATTTTATCATATTTTTCATCATCCCCTTTATCATCATTATTGTGTTATGACATCTTTTTTGTATTGGACCCTATTGGAAATAAGTTGGTGTTTTTTTTTTTGACTTTATGGGTTATCCAGGTTTTAATGTTCTATGTGTATTTGTAATGTTATCTACATTCTACATTTGTAATGTTGAAACCGATTAAAAAACAAACAAAATCATCCTCATTCATCATCATTACCATAAAATACATCTTCTTCCTCCTCCTCCACATCATCATCATCACCACCACCGTCCTAACCAGTTACTTACATCAAAGGCTTCTTCAATTCCATCCTCTGTTATGCCTTCATTTGTTTCGTTTGCCTTAGAAACAGCTTCTTGGTTATATTTAAGTATAAAGAATGAATCGTCTGTTGCTATGCAAAGAAGTTCTCCATTCATAGACCAAAATACCTAAATAGAAAAAAAAACCAAAAAAAAACATTTATACAGCAGTAAAATCAATTAGACAACAAGTAAAACATTTGCAATCTCAATGCCTACAAATAAATTAATTACTTGCTTATAGGATGAAAAAGACATTAAATCAATCTTGAATATATGTATACATTCACAACTTACATTTTTAGGAATGATCTCAATCCTACGAACAAGTGATGTACTTTCCCAATCGTAGAAAGCTAGGCCACTGTTTGACTTGACTCCCAATAAAATACCACCATAGATGCCTGGAAAACAGGGAACACATTTTACCTATACAAGCGTTGGTGTTTTCACTAAATTTTTAGCATAACTCTGTATTTTAGGTTCTTTATTTCCCAGTATTTTGAAAAGAAATTCTCTTATCTCTCTATTATCAATATACCTTCTGCTCCAAAATCAGGCTTGAAGTTTTTCCTTTCTTTGAAGTTCTTAAAGATTTTTACTGTTGTGCTACTTTCACGAATAGCATACCTGGAAGAAAATTATGAAAATGTAAATAATGTAATTATGAAACATAAAAAATAAATGAGAAAATAGAGTTGCCAATGTCACTTGTTATACTACTACAACAATGAAACAGCACCCTCATTGGTTGAGGTTTGTTAAGACGTATTTCTTGTAACCTCCAAATTCAAATGTGAATGTTTTTTTTAATTTTTTTCCCCCCTTCCTTTTTGCTTATAATGTAAATTTTATGCCTGGACCCCAATGGAAACTAATCCATCTGTTTTGGATTAATTAATCCTGAATCCAGTCGTTTTTGTATTTCATTGTATTTTGTTTTTGGATTCGAAATAAAAACAAACAAACAAGCAAACTTACTCTGAAGCGTCGTTGGACCAGACAAACTCAAGCGCTGAACCAAAACTCTTGTTTCTTAGAGCCATTGCTGTGTAAATAATATACTCTCCATCACCGCATACAACCACAAACCTTTCAGAACAAAAAAAAAATGTTATTTTGCAAACTGCTATTTGTGAAATGGACATAATCAGCTCAAATTATATTATTAAGGAATAAACTTCCATCACCATCATCTTCTATCATCATAACCACCCCCTTTTAGAAATCATGCCACAAAATATCATCGAAAGTGGGTACTATGTTGTTTTTGTAAATTGTGCAAAATACGACACATTCATTTTACATTTAAAAAAGCATGTATATTTGCAAAATGACAGAATAGAAAATATAAAGGGAGTTTTCTAATTGTCAGAAAATCCTGGTGCATCCGGATTTGAATCCAGAACCCAGTTATGATGTGATTCATTATCATCATCATTATTATCATTCCATTACCTTCAACATCGCAATAACTGTCATCACTATCATCATCATCATCAACTATTATCATTATCATCAAAATTATCATGACTTATAAGATCACTCAAAATGTTCATGTTTATAACTATCATCTTTAGCATCACTACCATTACCATTACTGTCAACATAAGGATCATTAATCCAGGATTCTATTATCCCACTTATTAACTCATCTCACCACAAACAGAAATCTTGCGAGATTTACCTTCCGTTCGGATTATGCGAGATTGTCTGTGGATAGATCTCGCAACTTCCCATATCCTTCACTCCAAGTCCAAGTCTCTCGCCATCTTTAATTTCCATATCTGACAGAATAAAATCAAATTAACAATTATTCATTTTTCTTTTGTAAGTTGGCTTTCCATGGTTGCTTTTTATATACATTACCATAATGGAAATATTAAGAATTAAAAAGCACATTGGAATTTAAAGTTAACTTTATTTGATTACTTGAAAAGCTAGTGTTATCAAAACTTATTTGAATAATTGTTTTTAACTACTTAATTGTTTAATTAAATTGTTTTTAATTATTTACCTCCCATTGACTTCAGATTAGCCTGTTGTATCTCCGCATGCTTGGCCCAGATTATCTTGCCATTGACGTCCATTGACATCGCTGGTTCTTCACGCCCTAACTGCGAATTTTAAGAAAAATTCTCGTCACCATAGGTTAATTTCTTATCAAGCTGACTTTTAGCCAATTGAGAGCAGTCTTTAACATGTGGAAAAAACATTCAATTTCACTTTTAACTTTGAAAAAAATAATAATATTCAAAATTATTAAAATTATAAATTACCTTAATGATTATGCTGCCTTCATCGTATCCCAGTGCAACGCTGTTGCTGCCTCTCTGATTGGCTAATGTCCACACTCTCTCAAGGCCGTAGTTCAGCGTGGTTTCCAATCTGTAGGTGTTTGCATGCCATATTCGAACAGTGCCTATTAAATGAAGAAAATGCAATAAATAAAAGATTTTTTAAAATAACAGGGGGATCCATAGCATACAATATAAAAATAGTGAAACCGCTCTAAAAACTATATAACTTATTTTAACTTCACGACTGCAGAGGTTTCCTCAGGTCAATAAACTTACCGTCCTCAGATCCTGTCATTATGATTGGTAGCTCGGGGTGATACGAGACGCAGGAGATATTTTGAGCATGGCCATCTAATGTTTGCACACAGTTCTTGTTCTATAGGACAAAAATGTGAATCAGTAGCATCACATACTTTATCATTAATTTTTGTTTTATTATAGAGTAATATTTTACTCCATGCTGTCAATAAAACACATAACAAAAAAGTTGGTTAAAATATAAGTAAACTTTAATGTTGGTATTTATTTTTTTTAATAATAATTAGATTTTCAGCCATAACAATGAAAAATCTTGGCAATGCTTTATCGAGCTATGGTACTTAATGTAATATCTTACTGTTGGGTTATATAGGGGCTAACTTGATAAGCAACTGCTTTAAAAGATAGTTGGAAACATACAAACTTGAATTCAGTTTATGATGCGAAGTGTTCTCTGGTGAAATGGTAAAGCAAATACTTTCCGAACCAGCACAAAAACAAAAACATCAACATTAAGAAAATTCTTGTCCCCACATAAAAATCAACAACAAAATAAACTAGAACTATTCCTTATAATTGTCGCAGTAAAAGCTTAAGAACTGCTTCTCAAATAACTGGCCACGTACCTGATAATCCCAGATCTTAACTAATCTATCATCCGCTCCCGAGACGAGGTATGGTTTGTCGCCCCCACTGTAGTAGTCCACACAGTTCACGCCCTTTTCGTGACCTTCAAGGGTAAAATTTGGAGCTGAAGAACCTAGTTGCCAGACCTGTATAATGAAAATATAAACAGCATGGAAATTCATCCAAATTAGAAGAATTTCTTTTTTTGTCTTAGCAATCAATACACAGAGCTTGGTTTCCTTAAAATCTCTACAGTGTTTTCGGTGCAATCGTTGTAATGCGTAGAGGTCTCCTAAGCAATCAGGAAGACCCCTCGATTTGACCGACCAATCAGCATCACCAAAAGCATACACCTTAAAATAGACCTTTCCACTAAGCCACGCCCCTTGGATATATTTGCTAAGGTCCAACAAACGCATGTGTTTGCGTATGTTTTTACACGGCCGTTTTGTAAGGTTACATGATCTGTCAGTCAATTCTACGCATACCTTTACAGTCCTGTCGAGCGATGCACTCGCGAATGTGTTGTTGTCTTTTGGATTGATTACCACCTGCATGACGTAGTGGGTGTGGCCTTCGAACACCTGCGAACACAGCCACTTCTTCTCCCAGTCCCACAGTTTAATCAACATGTCATCTGCGGAAGAGAAAAATAAGCTGTATAATTCACAAGTACTTGGCTAGCAGTGTGAGGAATGTGAATGTGTTTCTTTGTTTGTTATATTCCTTAATAACATATCAGAGTGGGGAATAATATACATACATTATTTCATGAAGATCAGAGTGCTTTTGGCTATTTTTTGTATTTATTTACTAATTTTTGTGACGATGAAATGCATCAAACAGAAGAAAACTGGAAAGTGACTAAAAAAAAATAAAACAACGCAGATGAAACCAAACACCACTGCACTGTTCCCCAGAAAATTCTGCACTGTTCCCCAGCAATTCAAGGCACATATTAATGTTTTTCTGTTTGTTTTATTCCTTAACAATATATCAGAGTGGGGAATATTATTTTTTTCTGTTTCTTATATTCCTTAATAAATAAAAACAAGACACCAATTTACTGGGTTGGCTGAGGGCAAAAAGTTCGAAGTTCAAATACGTACCACTGCTAGTTAGGATGTAGGGCTGTGTGGGATGAACTGCGATGGATCTGATATAATCTGAGTGAGCTTCAAACATGTGACTTTTTTCGAGAGTGTTGTAGTTGAATACCCGTAGTTGCATATCATCCTGAGAAGAAAAAAATGTGAATTTTTTTGTCACGTAATGCGAGTGCGACACACATAAGATCTCAGAGTTTACAAATGATTATGCGAACTCCAATGCCTAAAATGGATAGAAACTGCAAGAATGAGGTTAAGAACCTCGTTTGCACTTTAAAGAACTTATTGCATCTTTTGATGCGATGGGGGGGGGGGGTTTACCCCAATGCTATGATTCATTTCAGCCCATCGTTGCGTCGTTGTGGAATCATGTGAACTAAGCCTCTCTACGGCTGCTACAGAAGTCATGGACCACACCCATACATATGCAATTCAGCAATATGAAGCTGTTACGGGTTATTCTCCTACCTTTACCATTACCTTACAAATCTGAACAACCATACTGCTTTACCTTACAGTTATTTTGCATCATCATTGACACTACTGTTTCCAAACCATAAAATTTTATATACAAATCAATGTTTGTCTTCAGAATAACCTTTTATATCTTATACTCAACTAAATATAGTATTCTGTGATTTCACAGCTAGCAGAACATTGGCACGTGTCTTGAGACGGAAACATGTGGTCCGGTAGGAAGAGAATCTCCCTCACCATGACACAAATATGTAGCACTGCTTCTGTCATGGTATACACTGTCTCTTATACACATCTAGATGTGTATAAGAGACAGACCTTCAACATCGCAATAACTGTCATCACTATCATCATCATCATCAACTATTATCATTATCATCAAAATTATCATGACTTATAAGATCACTCAAAATGTTCATGTTTATAACTATCATCTTTAGCATCACTACCATTACCATTACTGTCAACATAAGGATCATTAATCCAGGATTCTATTATCCCACTTATTAACTCATCTCACCACAAACAGAAATCATGCGAGTTTTACCTTCAGATGTGTATAAGAGACAGGAGAAACTAACAACATTCAGCTCCT
>NW_022715822.1:858628-875029 GCF_011630105.1 Anneissia japonica
GGGGGGGGGGGGGGTTACCCCAATGCTATGATTCATTTCAGCCCATCGTTGTGTTGTTGTGGAATCATGTGAACTAAGCACCTCTCTACGGCTGCTACAGAAGTCATGGACCACACCCATACATATGAAATTCAGCAATATGAAGCTGCATTACCTTAAAGTTATTTTGCATTATCATTGACACTACTGTTTCCAAACCATAAAATTTTATATACAAATCGATGTTTGCCCTCGGAATAACCTTTTATATCTTACACAACTAAATATAGTATTCTGTGTTGTCACAGCTAGCAGAACATTGGCACGTGTCTTGAGACAGAAACATGTGGTCCGGTAGGAAGAGGATCTCCCTCACCATGACACAAATATGCAGCACTGCTTCTGTCATGGTATACATGTACTCCTAGGTTGTGTAGAGTATGATAAATATGTGTAAATTTGTACTTACCGAGCCTGTTATCACCCAGTTCTTGCGTGCAACAAACACGGCTGACCTGACGGGCAGGTCACAGACTTCAAAAGATTTGATCAGTGTCTGAAATTATAAAGAAAGCGTTAAATCATGATTTGAAATCCTCTGTTGACAAACAACTGAGTAATGAAAGTTGTTAGTTTAAATTTTTTTAAATACCTACTGTATTGTTACAATACATGATTTCATTGATATTTTTGTAGAGCCGGGCACTCGTCCCAGCCTACCACTAATCTAAGTCCACTCCCTGTGAGCGCCAGACAGTGTGATGCAGATTGCTGAATGTCAGTAGCAGGCTCAACGGATCGCCATCAAAAATTAATCTCTTGTGCGCGCATCATGGAGTTGCGTTCTCCATAAGAACATGTCGTCTGACAACTGTCGAGCGCAGTAGATGCCGTGGCTTAATATCTCCTGTTTTCCCACAAGACCAAATTATTCTTTTGATAATATAATAATATCTCAGAATTTATATGGCACCAATTTCAAACAAGATCAAAAGTCAGGCCCGTAGCCAGACTTCCAAGGGGGGTGGGTCTTTTTTTAGCCAAAGGTGACCTTTTTATACGAGTGCCTCCGCGACCCAATGTGTACCGTAGGCACATGTTCTATGGCATGTGCTGCTGGGGGGGGGGGGTATCCTCACCCAGAAAATTTTTAAATCTAGAGGCTGTGAATGATGGTGTTTTTAGCATATAAATGTTAAGGCTGACACCCTTGCATATGCTGAATATAATTATCATGATTCAAAGGTGTATACACAGGACGAGGTGATTTGACCATGATTCGCTCTAGAATCAAGATAGGCAAGAACATTCGACTGAACTAAAAGTTAATATCAGTGTCACTGCATGAGTCAACAAGGGTACTAGATGAATAAAAACAAAAAAAATTTCCAGATTTGGTTACCTGACTCTCATGATTCCATATATGGACGTTACCATTGTATAAACTGGCCAGCATCCATGGTTCAGTTGGGTGCAGGTCAACAGACTTGACACGGTCTGATCGTGCAGACAATCTCCGCTGCAAACAAACGAGAAATTAACGAACAATATATTAATAATTTAATAACACAGCCCATATCTATCAAAGGTGTAACAAAAAAAAAAACACCAATTTAGATAATTCTATTTACTTCCAATTAAAAAGCAATGTTACACCTGTAAATAAGCTAAATCAAGGAACAATATTTTCAAGTTCATTATAAAACAAAACGATTTTCATATAAATTTAATTGCATTCTTAGATATCCATTGTTTCATTGGCTACTGAGGAAATTGTCTTATTCTTAAATATTTGGCCAGGCCATTGACTGTTGCAACATAATGTATTGAAGCTTCGTGTACTATTATGTGTATTATACTGTAAGTCAATAGATGCTTACTGTATGTGTTAACATGTCCAAAAAATATAGCAAAATATAACTTATGTGCAATTATCTAAAAATATTGTAAATGTATTTATATTTATCATCATCATTTTTATAATATCTACTGTACCTAATCCTGATTTTCACTTGTCTCATAGTTTTAGCAACCAAGCCGCAACCAGAATTGTTTGTTTTCTACAACCCTGAACCCACTAACAAAAAAACTATCAGTATCAATTTTATATTATTACTGTACTAAACAAATGTATTGTGGAAAACAAATGTTACAGTTACTTACCTTAATGTCTAGTCTCAATGGCTGAAAGAAATAAATTTAGGAATAGTTACTAACAAACAAAATATAGATGTTACAACAAAATTGAAGGAAGTTTGATGGCTACTCAATATAAAATCTAAATACTATGCTTCTGTTTGGCAGACTTTATAAATCAGCAAAATATTGAACTTAAGAGCCCACTACAATAATTGATAATCGAATTGGACTGTCTGTGTTAATTATTCGGCTGTTTTCGTACACAAAGAAACTACTAGGCTTTTTATAGATGAAACATGAGGATGGCCATAGAGATTGACTGATGGTTGACTTATTCAGGTAGTTTCCAGACTGTATAGTAAGGCCTGCACGGAGAATATATCCTTCGCGCAAAAAATTTGGCCTAGAAATCTGTCCACACATTTTGGAAAATAAGGGCTGATTTCCGTGCAGACTTATTTATTTATCCAGTATTTATGAATCCGCCCACCTATTTTCCATTACTCTCCCTAACTTTACAGTATGTGGGGAGTTGCAATTAGATTCTAAGATTGTGGATGAAAAAGTAGAAAATTGTTTTAATATATAGAGAATAACTAACATTTCTGTTTATGTATTTTTATAAGTGAACAGACCAATAAAGAGTATCTTATTCTATTTATATTGCGATAAACTTTGATAACATTAACTTATTTATAATCTTCTTGCAGTTCATATTGATAAAATTGTCTTAAACATCTAGGCCTAGCTAGCCCTATTCACTGGTGCCTATCATTAGTTATTAAGTCAGTACAGCATACAAAACATTATTTTTAATATACAATAGGCCTTTTTGTGGGACCGTCTGTACGAACAAACACTCTTCCAGGTCTAGGCCCCTACAGGACCGAACAGTTCCGCAAGGAAAATCCATCCAGGGCGGCAACCTCTTCTCCACCATAACTTCCGCTGACATACCTGCCTGGACTAAGCCTAGCTAATTCATACTATTAAAACGTAGAAATTGAGGGATGATACCACAAATTATCTCTTAAATAAGCAATAATACATTAGCAACCCTGTCAATTACTCACCATCTTGTAACAAGTAGTAAGCCACTAAAAAACAATGTTATTTATCTTCCCTGCAACGTCGAAAAATGTAAATTACGCGTGTACACGACCATACATTGATGATGATGGCTAAAGGGACGTGGCAGGCTTTTCCATACAAATTCATTGATCACGTGACCGGCCAAGTGACTGCTGAGAGATTACTAATCTATCTATTAGTATTATCTACTCATTTTTATAATTCTTTATTACTACTCTATAACATAGTTATGTATGCTACAAAACTATTCTTTCATTCCATATCAAGACTAGCGCAGGCCCTAGGCCTAGGATTGTGCTAGGCCTACCTAGGTCAGGGCAAAGGCTTAGCCTAAGTTGGCATAAGCCACTTGGGTACATACACAATGGAATGGTCTATTACATTATAACGATGAGATATGATAATGAATGTCAGTCAGATTTCGGCGAAATATTATATTACCGTCATACATTTTATTTTGTATATGACTTGCTTAAAACTCTTAGATGTAATAATATAGAAATATAAACTCAAGTATTTTTTATGTGAAACTGTTATCTTACCTATTGCTTATGTGGAACATTCCAATTTGGAAAATTATCAACAACAAAAAGGACCGACTGATTTGTTGTTGTTAGTTGTTGTTATGCAAGTTGTAATTTCATTTTTTTATCATCAGATTCGAATTTTTCAATATATATTTTTGCGGTTGAAGAAAAACATTATAAATTGCATTTCGGATAATGACATTGTGCATCAATTATGTGATTCTGTGAACTAAAAAAATCTTTATGAATATGACGATTGAGGCCTGGGCTAGTTCATCCGTCCAGTACTGCTAAACCATCCGCGGGGTTTCCCTTCGAGGTTGTGTCCTCAACGGACCCGATTTGTTTACACAGGGCCTAGGATTCTTTCGGATTCTGGGTGATTGATTCACAATTATGACAGTTACAAACATTGTACCTGCTAGGTTCCTTTGTCTCATCTCACATCTGGTTGTCGCCATAACAATTTTATGGGCAAGGGTAAGAACAAAGAATTTAAAAAATCTGTTGAATGAAGAAGGCAACACAAAAGAAGTAACATATTTGATATTATTACTATTATATTTATTTAATTCTGTTATTTAATTGTTTAGTTACTTAATTAATTGTGTTTTAAGTTATACATTATTACTAGTCTTTCTTCAGTGTATCCTGTTCAATCTTGGAACCTTTATGTAAAGCTTTGTTTTAAGGAAGTGGATATATTTACGTCGCCGTGAACACGTCGCTAAACGGGGATACTAATTATCTAAGTACTTCTGGTGGATCGCTTCACTGAAAAGGAAGAGAAGAAGGAATGTAGTGTGCGCTGCTCCTTACGTCATCAGATGAAAAAGTTTTTGCGCATGCGCATGTAAATATAACGTTTACTAATTTGTTCACGGCAACGTAAATATATCCACTTCCTTGTTTTAAACTGTTTTTGTGATTTGAGCAATAAAAACACGACTGAATGAATGATTAAACTTCTGTCAAATAATTGCAATTTTAAATGTTTCCAGGATGCCAATGTGATTGCAAGTATCCCCGCAGATTATACTCAGGATGAATATGACGATAAGGACGTCAGGTAGGAAAATCCTGGATATGAACAAAATAAAACAAAACATAAAAACATTGCATTGTTACAATAACAGAAGGCTACGTTCAGACCTGTTGTGAGATATGCCAGGCGTTTCTAACGCTGGCCGTGTGTTAATCCATGGCGTACTAGTGAGATGTCCAGACTGGGCGATTAACGAATGCTAGCATAATTAACCACACGAAGTATTTGTATTTGTAATCGTGCATTTTATTTCCTGTTTACATCCAAGCTATTTTGATTGGTCAAATCCTAGCTGAGTTAAAAATCATTGATGCATGACGTGGTGTACGCTAATTTGGGGTCTGTTTGTTAATACTGGCGTTCACATTTATTGTCTCATGAAAGATAACTAAACTTCGGTTACGTTAGGCCAAGTAGAAAAATAAATTGGTTTCCCCACCCACTCTTTTTTTTGCTGCTGCCTCTATTTTTTCCTTTATTATTATTCCAATCTTTTTACATCATCCTAATGTATAACCTTAATTTTTTTTATTCAGTCTGATTGTAGGTCTTGTTTTCACGCTGTTCTTCATCGGTCTGGAGCTGGTAGGATTCATGTCTGGCGTGTCCATGTTTAGCAATTTCGCCAACTTAATCTGTATCCTTGGGAAATTCCATTTTTAAGCATAGGGGATGTAAAGTTATTCTTGTACAGTAATACATGCAGTTATGCATTAGGATTCTTATTTATTCCCTTTTCTCTTATGCATACTATTTTATAGTCATAATAATGTGTAATTTATGTTTTGTGATGTACTGTACTGTAATAGTTTGTGATGTCATAATATATATTCATTCTATTCATACTTTAGTGTGGTATTCTATTAAAAAAAACCTACCTACTGATAATGAATTACCTATGCAGTTTGTGTAATACTATATGATAACTAATACAGATGCATGGTGTGAAAATGTATATGCAGTACATAATCAATACTAACCCACCACAAGGCTTGAGTGTCACTATATGCACCTTAACCTCTGCCGTGAAGCCATCGGTGCGCATGCAAGTGGCTCGGCTGCGTTCAGTCATTTCCTCTTTGAAGAGTGGCCGATATACAGGCTTTGGTGCATTATAATATTTTGCAGGTAAGATATACCGTACTAACTAATCGTGTACTAATTCTATTCTTGTTCTCACCAAATTAATTTAATAACATTAGTAGTAATATATTTTAACAATTTATTCTTCAAAAATAAATTCTGGGGCATTTTAAGATACTGGGGCAGGCCCTCTTTTCCTCCCATTCTCATAACCCCTCCTTGTTTCATCAAGAGTTTTACATTTCCAATTATTTTTTTAAGTTTTTCTCAATCTTCCTTGACTATTGGAACCAGCTGTCATTGCCCATGCAAGTGCAACAGTCTCGTTGTCTTATTTTTTATTTGAAAAGTGGCCTATTTATAGATTTTGGTGGATATTCTCTTTTTGTAGGTAAGTTTTTAAGGCTCGATCATGGTACAGGTAGTAAGGAAGAAGGCAGTGATGGTGAGAAGGGCGGGGATGATTGTTGGGATGCTAGTTGTTGGGGGGGGGGTGGTTGATGCTGGGGATGGCGATTCTTAATTCAGAATTCAGTTTTATTTAATAAATGTTAGAGATGGCAGACAATGAAAGAAAATTCTCCATGTACCAATAATTTTATTAATATTAAAACAATTGAATTATGGTGAGGATAGTAAGGCATGACTTTTTTCTACCTTGTTTAGCAAATAATGGTGCCAGTTGTCAATCTCATTGCTACACTGTTTACATTCATCAATAAAATTAATTTTTTTTTTCCTCCTCCAGCTAGATGCTTTTGCCCAAAAGCATTTTGCTAAATAAGAAAACATATTTTTTTTCCCCGCCCTTCTCTAACTTTAAAATAAATAAGTTTGCTAAACAAGGTATTCAAAAAAAGTCTCCCCTAAGGTGACAATAGCAAGGTTTTTGATAATGTAGATAATTGAGTTGATGCTAACTAGTAACAACACAATAAGCACATAATATGATAAACAATAGTCACAAAACACAGATTTTTATCTTGTTTACATTAAATTTTATGTAGTTTCAATATCCTGTTTTTTTTTTTTTTTTTATCATATTCAGTGTTGTTCCTGCCTTTATTGAGATGGTTATCATAATATCAGTTGCTTGCTTGAAAAGAACGTGAAAACGGAAGAATCGAAAACAGAAAATATTTTGTGCACAGTAAGATGGTACGTCTAGACACTACAGGCAATCACAAAGCGAGAGAGCCCAGACTGCTTATAATTTCAGTATGCACTAGACTGCTTTTTTGCTGCCTTATGAAGTGAATACAATGAAACTACTACTTTGAAAGCAACAGATTTTTAGAGAGGAACAAAAATTGACCAATAAGTGTAATTCTAACTGCGTGTGTCACTTGATATAAACAATAATTTTAATACACAACATAGGCCTTCAAATAGGTACAGCCTTTTGGAATCATCTAAATTTGTAGGAAGCTATAAGTAACAGTTCTTCATCTTTACCTTAAATATTAGTTTATTAGTTGATGGGGGTATTTTTTACACTCCGCATCACATCACAGTTTACTATTTTCAGACAATTCCGAAGGCCGCCTTAAGTCTTAGGCCTAGCTATGCCTAGTATTATTATGTTGTGTGTGTTAAATTATTGTTTATATAGTCTGTATGATGATATAGAAAAGCTTAAAGTTGAAGAGGAATGGACTTTGTACTTATTTCTGTACCAAAAGTAAATTACTTGAGACTATTTGTGGCAATTTCATCTTGAGTATATAATTTTATAAACAAAATAATTTATAATCAAGCCTGTAACCAGGAAAGTGGCGGATTCAAGGGGGTTGGAGAAGAAAAAAAATAAAATTATATTCAAATTTTATGTCTGAGAGTGCCATTTCCGGCCATCTAGAGGTGACATAATCATAAATTTTAGCACCTCGACCCCCAACCATGGTCGTATAGACCCTCCATTTGTCAAAGTCTGTCCCTGGGCTCCCTCTATTTCATCGTCCTGGATACGCCACTGCAGGACTTCTTAAGGGAAGGGTTTACCAAAAAGCCAGGGGGTCAAATGTGTGGATATCCACCCCTTTTCCACTCCCTGGTGGGTCATTGAAAGAGCTTCAGTTGGGTCAGGATGGGTTTGGCTGAACCAGAGAAACACCTCTGGTAATGGGCATGATGACCATCAGAACATTCCATTTTAGAGAGAGGGGTATTTTTCCCCGATACTGTTTTACAGTATAGAGTACTGTATGAATAAATGTACACCTTGATTTTCTAGCAGTTCTTGTATTAAATTTAATAGAAAATTAATGAAGAATGTTGTTAAGTGTTTTTATTTCTTGACAAATGTATGTTGTAGTCTACAATGCTATTTTGATGTCATCAGCACAAAACCACACTCACATTCGATACTGTCAATCAACGTAAACCAATCAGCCAATCAAGCTCAATCTGATCTCTTAAGACGGGCACTCACTGCGCAAGACAGCCGTCGGCCGATGCGATTCTATGGAGTACGCACCGCCACGACATGCGCATAACAGATCGTCTATAATGACATAAATAGCAGAATACATACCTAGGCAGCCCAAAATCTAAATGTTGGTGTAAACAATTATAAATAGAATTCTAGAATAATAATGTTGTATTGTCCAGACACAAATGATATTTTTTTTCCTTTGACAACAGATAAATTGATACTTATGGAGGGACACAACAACTTTTATATTGATTAGGAGGTTTTTTATAGTACTGTACAAACTTAAGTGATCTTTCCAGTTTTATGTTTTTGGAATTGTGGAAATAATTTGTTATTAAGATGGGTTTCCGAAAAAATTCACTTTTAGAAAGACGAAAAATCGTAGATCAAAAAAGGCTAGATCCTTCAAATTTTTGACAAAATTCATTTAAATTTGATACAATTAAACTTGCCTGCCTAACTCAACTTTACATAAGTCAAAGTAAATCTTATTTTGCATGCCAAATTGTTGTGTTTTCCATTAATTAACCATCTGTTGGTAGCAGGTAAGTCAAACAATTTTTCAATGCCATTTTGGATTTGACTTAGGCAAGTTCAACTGAGCAATGTGATATCTTCTGAACAGCGATCAGTAAAATTGTTCTGATTTTGATTCTGACAAACGAAAAATGACAAATACAAACATTTTATCATTCAAAGATTTTATTAGTGCTTTTTGACACTCAAAAATACACAAACCCCCAAACAACTGATTTCCAATTATCAAAGAAAAAAAAAAAGAAAAGAAATTCATACAATTGAAAAACAAATTTCACTCCAAACAAAATCATTACAAATATTAAACACACAAAAAAATATGGGGAAATATGATTAAAAATAATTTGCACACGATATTGATATTGTCTATGAGTTGCACAGCAAAAGCGTTTATCTTCCCGCTACCTCAGGTAACAGAAGATTTAAAGTAGATACAAAAAAAAAATCCTGATTTAGATCTATATTGAAGCATTCACTTATCACACACACAATAAGGAACTATCTACTTGAGAATACACCTGATCTGATATGGAAAAAAAAATCACATCAAAAGTGATGAGACATTATAGACACTGCCCTCTATAGTTCACACATTTCAAACTATTTCTGCTTTGATTAAATGCTCCACTCAAAAACACTCTTTAGATCAATAACAAAAACAATGCGTCCAGTAATTGGGGAAAATAACAACTGTTTGAGTCAAAAAAGAAAACCTCTCATGAAAATAGAATAAAACCTAAAAAACTACAGTATATCATTTTTAAGACTGGCTCTAAAAATATTTTTTTGATACTTTTCTTTCACAATCATCTAACGTAATTTTCAAAATAGCATTAATGTATAATGATCAATAACTTTAAGTAAGCAAATGAAAGTTTGTAACACAAATGGTACTAAACACTATTAAATTCATATTATTTCTTTATCACACTGAATTAAATAAAACAAATTATGCAAACAGGAAATTTCAAAATTTTTGTAGATTGTAATTTTGTTTTTTAAATTTTATTTATTCTTCACTGCAATATTCTCATTAAGTCTTGACACTGTCATTTCTAGATGAATAGGCCAAGAAACTTCAGTACTTATTGCTACTTTTACACGTTCACGACCCAGTAAACTGGAATCTTTACTATAACTTCTATAATATCTGTCCTTATTCTCTGATTTATCGTAAGTACTGTGTTAATGATAGTTAACAAATTCACAGACGTTATATAATAGAGTTTACTTAATTTACCAATGATAATAATAATATTAATAAATAATAACAATA
The DNA here is from genome assembly GCF_011630105.1 of Anneissia japonica. Classification (NCBI taxonomy): domain Eukaryota; kingdom Metazoa; phylum Echinodermata; class Crinoidea; order Comatulida; family Comatulidae; genus Anneissia; species Anneissia japonica. The sequence goes on from NW_022715822.1 coordinate 868,741, forward strand.
ATAATAACAATAATGATTAATGTAAAAATACACTTAATAAACATAATAATTCTATTCACAGCATAAATTCCCAAAATAATTTAAAAAAAAGATAAATGAAAATTTCATCCACTCAATCATCTTATAATATTATAAACAACATTCATTTTAATGAATGTCTATATAGTACCTATATATATAAGCCTACATGAATATTCAACAGCCTACTGCTCATGAATACTCAATAATGCACAGTGCTTCAACCAATCAAAATGGAATGTGAATTAATTATATAAATGTGCTATAGTTTCATTAAAAATCAAATCAATCAGAAAACAATATACAAATTAGGATGTGTTAATTATTTGCACATAATTTTACATCTACTCAGAGTAAAAGACAACTTTGAAAGAAGTCAAAACAACAAAAAATACTAATAAATTATCTTGCATAGTTTTGCAAAAATAGAGGAAAAGAAATCCAGAGAAATTTACTTGGTATTTACATTATTTGATGCGAAAAATAGGACAGAGTAGTATTAGCAGGAAAACAAAAAAATACAATTCATAGGTCTATCTTTATACGGAAAATGTAATTTCAATTCAAAGGCATAAAAAAATACATATTGAAAAGTTACAATAACTGAAAGTTATGATCTTGATCTACTGTATCTACAATTCAATTAACAGGGAATACCTTTGTCATTATAACTACAGAATTGTCATTCTTACTATTCAGAGATATTAAAGCTTTTAATTATAACAATAAAGAATTCTTACCATTTTTTGGTATTAATATTATAGCACAGCAAACAACTTACACCAGGACACAGCTTAACTATTTAATTAGTATAAAAGTTAATTAGTCAAATGGAATTTGTATTCAAAACAATTTAGATTTATGAAAAAACCTGGATACTCGTATATATTTGGCATGAAAATTACCGCAATTTTTGTATATTTATATTTTGACATGGAGAGCACTGGAATCGTATCCTGTCAAAAAACACAGCATATCGTTATACAGCATTAAAATTATTCACAATTAAAGTTCTGAGTGGAACATACATAATATATGTAATTGAGGTGAATTATGCATGGCTGACTAAAAAAAATATGATTGGACGTTGAGCTCACATGCAGAACAACGGTCAAATTATTTGGATATACTTCCGGCGCATTATCCATCTTTAAAAACGTGTGTCACACTTTAATTACTAGTGCCAATCACATGATTATAAACACCTGCACATGTGGCACACAAGTCACCACATATGCAAATTACAACACATGTTAACTCATTGAACACCTGTTCCAATGTTTAAACAGCTGGGCCACCGGTTATTTTTTTGCATTTCTAACATCATTACTGAATCAGTCTATCTTTTGTAACCAGACTAAATAATTCTTAAATAATAAAATCAAATTGTTAAATTTTCACAGCACGATAAGGAAACAACCACTCTTTTTTTTTGGCACAAAAAAAAAAAAAAAAAAAAAAAATATATATTTACCATTTTTTAACTACATGGTGATATTTGGATTTGATAAATTTAGTATAATTGAATTCTTGAGAATAAAAAATAGTTGCAGATTTGGATTGGATTGATATGGAACATCAACTTGAATCTCTAAGTTCATATTTATTCTATTATATTTAAATCTACAATAAAATTGATTCATAATGCAATAAAAAAAAAAATAAATTAAAAAAAATTATAGTTATAAAAAAAACCAAATAAAAAATTATAAAGCACAAGCAAGTCCGGCAAATAGAACTACTGTAAATCTAAACAAACAAAATCATTATTATTTAAATTAAGAGTTAACTAATTCAAAATAAACTTGATCACAGCATTTGCCAAATCAGAACAAATTGCAACGAACCCATAAAACATTAAAACAACAATCAAAATCATCTTTTTATATACAATACAGCAAATCAATATTAACAAAAAATAAGAAAATACACTAACAAATATCTAAAATATATCAGCTACACACAGCAATCTTTGGTTACACATAAACTAAAATGTGATGCCAGCATCCTAATTGGATGAGACAGATCACATGTCATTAATGAGGATTATGGGTAAAACAAAATGGAAGACCTAGATGTAAGTAAATTACCTTAGATATTAATGTTTGGTTTGGGAGTCTTTGGATCATTTATATCGGAGTGAAATCATTATATAATATATTTAATTTTTGCAATTTAATTATTTTACCTAACACAACTTGTCCAAAAAAAAATGGACACAGACTTTTCAAGCAAAACCACTGATAAATCAATCAAACTTTGCCTTAGAAACCAGTCAAAATGCAGCACACAGCAAACAGTAACCATGATTAAAACTCACGGTATTCATAATTTGAATATTCATGATTTACTTATACCTCTTGAGTAGTGGCATAAAACTATAAAGTAAAGTATTTTGAATACAATAGATAAACTTGAATAAGTAAATAGAAGATTCTCAATATTCACAATCTACAGATCAGCGAAATTCACGTACCAGGTTATTTATGAATTATTATTTAATGACTCATAAATATTCATGTTTTAAATATGAATATTTATGATATTACCATTACTAAACCGGAGGTATATCTTGGTAATCCTTTGGTACAAACTTGATAAATTGTTGAGTAATGACACTCATATGATTATTGCGAGTAAACTGGAACAATGGATGCTTAACCTGTTGCAAGTAAAAACATTCACAAACAAGAATCACCGACAAGCAGATTGGATTGACAATCAGATAATCGCAAACAACATATAACTGGCAATCTGAAGTCACCTAGAGTTGAAACCACTACGGATTTTCACTAAGCCTTGCTGGTAAAACCGGCCACACACTGCACCGATGATCATTACCTATGCGATTCCACAGAAAATGTAATGCAACGAGACATGCGCACCTGATTGTTTTTAGTGATTTTAATCTGATCCAATCACTTTTGATTTTGATAGAGGATTTAAATGTGATACTTCGGAAGTGTAGCATGGAAAACAGGTAAAACCGGGCGTCACATGGAAGAACCAAGTCATGTGCATTCTTTCTTTCTTTTTTTACTAGAATTGGAATCTAATGTTGGTGATATTTTCTACTATGAGCCTCTACCATTGTCATGCCTAGCACGGCTTGGAAGCAATTCTGTCGCATACAGTGGTAATGCGAGTATTTATTGGAGTATTTACACGCTTCAAATTCACACGATTCGGAAGAGCTGAATTGTTTGAAACCAGCCGAGGAGATGACCTCTGATTTAGTGTGCTGTTTTCTATGAGCAGTGACCTTTGCACTGTCGGTGCAGATAAATGGACAGCGCAAGCAATGGAAGTGAGTGTGCTTCAGAGCAAATTCACAATCTGGACGCTCACAGTGGACGGTGGCTTTAAAACGCTCAAAGTCCTCTTGTATGATACTGTCCACACGATCATGATGCTGCGCGTGTTTGTACATCATTGTCTTCCCGGCGAATTTATAGTTACACTTTGCATGTAGACAATGATAATGCGTTGTGTTCAATGCAAACTGACAGCATTTATCCCCGCAGTTGACATTGCGTTCATACCGCGTGAACCGCTCCTGCATAGCGTCATCAATTGGACCACGCTTGTAACGTCTATAACCAGGTGGCTTACTTGGGTCCTCGATGATCAGTGTGAATGGTCGCTTGCCTGGTGAGACTTTCCAATGAGCGAGCATAGGCGAGTTCGCACTCTGAGATGCACTCCCACTTGGGGTTGGATATTCTGGCGGGAGGACAGACCTTGGCGGAGATTCTTCAGCATCAAGCGGCGAAAGAGGTATCATGAATGGTGGAAGCGGCTTAGATTTCTCACCTCGCATGCTTGGTGTCACACCAACCGTGGTTGCAGATACCGCTGGGTAGCTATGATGTACCGGTTGTACAATAGGGGATGATGTTAAGGGAGGCGAGTTTCCATTGTTCTTACTCAAGTTGATGTTGGCTGTCGGAATCACATGTAGCATGGATTTCATGTCTGCGCAGTCAGTCCCAGGTTTGTTGAAGGTCTTGCCAAATACACGGCGCATGTGTTTACGACCGTGCGACTCCATCTGCTGTACCTACAGATTTAAAAAAGAAAGATATATTATTTTCTCTATTTCTTTATTTCTTCATCATTAATGAACTTGCTCCAAAATATTGTGTTGAATAATACCGGATTCACACGTACAAAAATCTAGCAAAATGCAACAAAATGTAACAAATTGTTACATGTACACAAGCATGAGAATGCTCATCGATGTAAAACAAATGTAACTCATCTTTACAGACATCAGTGAGGTCTGTAAAGATTACCGAGATGTTACATTGATGCTATCTGCCTATGCCCAAGAATTTTAATCTATTTGATATATGGATTAATTGCTTTAAAATTAACATTATTTCTAGCCTTGTTTGTACAGCGCATATTCAAACACAAACCCTGTATATCTAGGCCTGGCTGGTTACAGTGATGCATTATTTAAAGAATAGATGTTATGAGAAGAAAACGTTTAGAGATGCAGTACCAATATTTTTGCAATTATGTGATGATGTCACAAGGTTGGCCACAGGTTTTAACATCCAACTCTCTCAAACATATATTTCTGATTATTTTATTAAATTAAATGATATACAATAATTAATGTAGTTGTATTATACATTGTGTGATAATGCACAAGAAAATATATTTTAATAATTATGTTAAATTAATTTTACTTTCTTGTTATTTTTTTCCCCACTGATATACTTATTGTTAAGAACATTTCAAATTCTAATTTGGACAGGCACATCTTTTGATGACTGTGTTTTCACTTTTGCCTGTCCGGGTATCTCTAGAATTACTCATTATTTGTTGTATTTGTTGGTTGTTAAATTTGTTTTGAATTAATGGTAGGCGTATTATATGTTTTTGTCACTTGTATGAAAGTGAAGTTTAAATTGTATGTTTTTACCGAATAAATATAATAATAAATTATAAAGCAACACTATTGCCCAATCTGTATCTGACACCAAAATCAATAATCATTATTATGCAATTCATTCGTGTCTAAACTCAAGAGGCCCTCAATATATAAATGGCATTTATTCTTTTGCGCGAGACTTAGTTGCATCCGAGTTCGATTAACTTAAATTTATTAAAAAGTAAGAGCAAACAATGGACACTGGCGGCCAAACTACAGGATGGTATTACTGACTATGTTGGAGAACTAAATAGCCCCCTCTATAGTTAAGAAAATTATGGTTCAGATTTTTATATTTTTATTGTATCACTGAATTTAATCCTACCCACTAGTGCAAACCTAGTGGTCAATCAAAGTGGTAAATGCCACCAAAAACACTAAAAGTTGGCAGCTCTATCCCTAATACAAATCACATTATATGTCCCTTTCCTTTTTTTTACTGCATTTTGATAAAATTAGTATCAATTCTGTGTAAAAAGTTTGTATTTTGCTGTGTATGGTGATTCCCATGGGCAGCTAACTTCAGGTAGACAATTAATGATACATTATAAAAAACATGCAAAAATCATTAATTTGCGGAAGATGGGCTGTCTCTTATACACATCTAGATGTGTATAAGAGACAGGCGCATGTGTTTACGACCGTGCGACTCCATCTGCTGTACCTACAGATTTAAAAAAGAAAGATATATTATTTTCTCTATTTCTTTATTTCTTCATCATTAATGAACTTGCTCCAAAATATTGTGTTGAATAATACCGGATTCACACGTACAAAAATCTAGCAAAATGCAACAAAATGTAACAAATTGTTACATGTACACAAGCATGAGAATGCTCATCGATGTAAAACAAATGTAACTCATCTTTACAGACATCAGTGAGGTCTGTAAAGATTACCGAGATGTTACATTGATGCTATCTGCCTATGCCCACTGATTTTAATCTATTTGACATATGGATTAATTTTTTAAAAATTAACATTATTTCTAGCCTTGTTTGTACAGCGCATATTCAAACACAAACCCTGTACACCTAGGCCTGGCTGGTTACAGTGATGCATTATTTAAAGAATAGATGTTATGAGATGAAAATGTTTAGAGATGCAGTACCAATATTTTTGCAATTATGTGATGAAGTCACAAGGTTGGCCACAGGTTTTAACATCCAACTCTCTCAAACATATATTTCTGATTATTTTATTAAATTAAATGATATACAATAATTAATGTAGTTGTATTATACATTGTGTGATAATGCACAGGAAAATATATTTTAATAATTATGTTAAATTAATTTTACTTTCTTGTTTTTTTTTTTTTTTTTTTTA
>NW_022715822.1:875035-906332 GCF_011630105.1 Anneissia japonica
ATTCAAAATTTACGAATTTTATAAAATTTCATGTTCTTATGTAACATTAATCTGTCATTTTGACAATGTTGGCATAAGGTGCCGAGGACGAACATTTGAGTATATACGGAACATTTATTTATTTTTTCTGCGAAGTGTGTCTCATGAACGACAATTCACCACAATTTTGGTAAAATTAATGTTGAAATGAAGAATATATTTCAGTCTAATGTTAGTGCAAAATATCATTAGGCCTTTGTAATCACCGCACGACGCGCGACTAACATGGCAACTAACACGCGCGTGGGTAAATCGTCACGTACGCTGACGGTTTATGGTCTGGTTGCTATGGTTTTTGTGGCGTTCAGCGTGTAGGGATGCACGTGCGCTTAGAATGTCGATGCCAGAGTTATAACCTTTGATGTCCCGAGATGTGCGTCCTTTTGTTGAATTACCTTGATTTAACCCTACCCACCAGTGCAAACCTAGTGGTCAATCAAAGTGGTACATGCCACCAAATAGGCAGCTCTCCACCAAATAGCAGCTCTATCCATAATACAAATCACATATATGTCTCTTTCCTTTTTTTACTGCATTTTGATAAAATTAGTGTCAATTCTGTGTAAAAAGTTTGTATTTTGCTGTGTATGGTGATTCCCATGGGCAGCAAACTTCAGGTAGACAATTAATGATACATTATAAAAAAAACATGCAAAAATCATTAATTTGCGGAAGATGGGTTAGTTTCTGGTAATCTTTACGTGCTGCTTTCCAGGAATCTTATCAACTTTTCTAGGACTACTTTACCTTAAATTAATTTTGGTATTAACATTTACAAATTTGGCTCTATGTTGAATACAAAATGTTAATTTATTCATCAATACAGTACTATATTTTATAGATTTTAATACGATAAACTTCTTTAAAATCATAATTTAAATACTGAATTTTATAGGCAAGTATATAGCTATTTATTTATAACATTAATGTTACCAGTATTACCTCCTTCAAAATAATGGTACTTGTTAATATCTAGGAATTAGTAATACCACCAGTCTCCACATTCCTTTGAGCATCAATTTCTGATAATGATGAGTAAAATAATTATGCAATCTACAATTTCTGACAATCAATAATAAACCGAAATTTGGACTATCGCTCTAATTTCTTCAACAACCTTGTCATCTCTGATGAAATCTTCGGTAAATTATTGATTTTTTTCCCGGAATTTGAGGCTTGCAAATTCTAATGAAATTATAATTAAGCTTGCGTCAGGAAATTCATTTTATGCTACATTAATTTGAATGATAGATTCTGGAATTTGCAATTTGTTCGGTAATTATGGTTAATTTGGAATATTTTGTCTTTAAAGATTAATGTCATGCATATATTTATACATAAAAAATTTCATTGAAATCCATCATGTGGAAAATTTCAGCATCCACATCATCTTGGAGTGACAATGTAATTAATATTCACCAACAGCTGATTCAAGTGAGGCCCAGCCAACCTGGTGCCCCACCCCTCCTCCTACCTAAATTTTCCAAAATTACAATTAAAATGGAGAAAAAAGAACATTACTGTATAATCAAAGTCTGAGAGTGCCATTTCTGGCTATCTAGAGATGCCATAATCATAAATGCTAGGCTGAGGTGGTCTAGACCCCCTTGGACACCCTCTACTTCAAGTTCCTGGATCTGCCATTGTTCACATTCATTTTGGAGTGGACAATGTCATTTTTCGAAAATCCATCTGGGAGTGACAAATTAACTTCTATCTTGGTTGATGATAACAAATTTTGCATATATTCTTCAAGTGGACAAATCAAATCCAGCTGGTAGTGGACAATAACATTATTCACACCCATCCTGTTTGGAGTGGACATTATCCCTATGCAAATCCACTTGCAAGTGAACGATGCAATAAAAATAAACATTATAATCACATTATTACAGCTGTTATGACTATAACTAAATTTGATATATAAATATATATATATTTTTTATATTATTGCTCTATTTTTTATCATTATTAGGCTTAAAGAATGTGTTGTGCAAAGCCTGACCAGTCGAAAATCTTGAAAACTAGGGTGGGCATTAATCTTTGCACTGTTTTCCATAGAGGATCCTGAAATACGTATGTGGTGTTTGAAAAAGCTAATTTTCAAGCTTCAATTATTAAATTTGATGTCATATAATGATGGGTTATTGCCCTATGGATTAACACTAACCAAATGCATTGGTGAGTATGGATAACACTGCAACAGTCCTAAGCTTTACCTAAAGCCCTGGCCAGGCTATCAGATTTTATTTGACCAAAGCCTGCAACATACCTAAATATGGTCATGATGACATCATATCATGGCCATATATAGTCACATCATGACTATATATGGGCATACAACCGTTTTTTTGTCAAACAAGATTTGATAATCTGGACAGCGTTTAAAGGGGAAAATCCCCATTTTAACTGATCATCACTTTAAATTTTTACTTTGGTTGGGCAATAAAATTTTTTTTTTTTGCAAGCATTTATAAATCATTACATTATAGACTATATTAATTTTCTTGCATTCATTTAATTGTTAATAACAATTAATAGCATTAATATGAATATTTATCTGACTGACGAAACAAATATCTGACAGTCATCCACATTAACAACATCTGCATAATAACAATAGAAATCACCATAGCAGCAACCTCTTAACAAATGACATAAAAATCAATTGTCAACCCTGGATACCATGCTTAATATTGGATTCAGAAACTGTTATCTGTACTAAGCATGTTGCCATGACTACTAGAATAAAGCTCTTGGTTTGCAAATCAATTAGTTGTTTTAAAGGATATTTGCTTATTGATAAATCGTTGACAATGTTTGAGAAATTCAAGATAATATTGTGATAGTTACCAAGGAAACAACTTAAAGTAAGGATTCTAGTTCATAGATAAAAGCATGTTAAGTGAAAATAGAAAGAACTAAAAATAGCCGAATCAAATCATTCAATTACACTACCAGAAATTTTCCTATTACTACAGCCTAACTTAACTCCTTAAGAGTGTGTACATAATACTATGTTAGGTTATTAAAAAAAAAAAAATTCAATTGAAAAAAAAATCCCATTCACAATAAAATTACTATTTAACCCTCTCTTATCATTTATCTAATAACTGATATCTGGAAATAGTTAGGCCATTTTGTTAGATGATTTGCCTTTGGTTGTTAATCTTTCGGCCAACCATTTTTCAGGAGTAAGGTCAGTTATAAGGGTTATCTACCTGTCAGTTTGTTTAAACTAGGCCTATTTCTGTGCATTTTTACATATGCCCGGCCCTTACATTATCGATTTAAAGATATTAATTTGTTTAAGGACCTTGTTCAGCGAACCGACTGCTTGCCAATGATGATGATTTCAAATAAAAATCAAATTTAATTTTTGGCCAATTAGCGCACCCGCTGCCACGAAGAAAATGGAAATTTCAGAAAAAAATAAAAGTTTTTCTTTAATTTTATTACACCTGCCGCTGCCTTGAAATCTTCAAAATTAAGATATGCATAATTCTTCCTAATGTAATTTATAAATTTAAAGCATTTAAATAACTATCCCATTTTACAATAACATACTTTTTATTTTCTTCTCCGTATGGATGTTTTTGGCAAAACCATTGCTAAATAAGAAAACAAAATTTTATTTTATTTTCTCCACCCTCCTCTGAATATAGTTTAAAAAATTTAAAAAAATCTTGCATAACAATATTAATTTTAAGATCTTCTTTTTTTTGTCTTTTGTGGGGATCACCCACCTTTTATTTGTCCTCTTTTTTCATGGTTTTCAATTTTACTTTTTTCTCATATTGTACAATGCTTTATAATTCTTTACAATATAAAACAAAATTAAAAGAAAAAAGGAAATAAAGTTTTATAATTATTTTTTTTTAAATTAATTTTAGGAACTATCCACACTTAAAGGTGTGGTATGTCCATATATGGGTGTGATATGACATCATCATACCGATATATGGACTTATAATATGTTTCTACGGAGCTTTAGAATGGTATAACGGTCAGAGTTTCTCTGGAGTGGAGACCATATTTATATTGCTATGTATATCCAATGTTGTATACCTACAATGCAGCACAGTTGCTATAGCAACTAAAGGGTAGGGTTTGAATCCCAAGGGGAACAGTACATTTTCTACATAATACAGTTTAACATTAACATAAAATATGGAAACAAAAACATTTACACTGGTCTATGAATATTAAAATTTCCAATTATTAATGTATCTACATAATATTACTTAATCATCACTGTCATAAATTTATCAAACTGCAGTACAGTATAAACAAATTTGTCAAGGACATTGAAGTTTATCAATATTTAAATTGTTAAATAATAATTAATCCCTAGTTGTATAATTTGTCATCCTCATTATCTCCACAGTAATTCTAAACTTATAGATAGATAGATAGATTTTAAAATTTACATAGCGCCGGACTTATCCATTACCGTTCCATTATACTCGGAATGAAGAAATGTGCCATAGTGGTTGTGTAGCTTGCATTTATATTAACAAAGGGTGTTGGTTCGATCTTAGCTAATGCCAGGATTATTCTTACATTATTAAATTTGAATAGATTTAATTACTTAGGCAACTTGGGTAAGTTTTCTGTCACAGGTGTTATTTATTTCTTTAAATCAGTCTTCAAAAGTATGTTATACCATACTGTGTTTGTGACCGTAGCTTATCTCCCAACATAATAAAACAATGATTGTTGTCAATTTAACATTATTATTTTGTCTTTATACATTTAACCCACTTCCCAAGGATGAATCCAGGATATTTCATTAAGGGGAGAGAGAGTGAGGATGTTTTTTTTCTTTGAAGGGGGGGGGGGGGAGAGAAGGATTTTTGTATCAATACCTAACTCTGCCCTACCATGGTCCACTCACCCCCTCATTGTGCTAGTGTGGTTGATAAACTAGTATTTTCAGAGGTGTTAAATGTTTTAATTTATGCAAACTTATTAGTTGATATTAATCTAAAATCAGTGGTGATTTTCTTTTGGGATGAGGCAAGTGTGCTAAAGCCTGTTTAGCCCCCACAATCTGCAACTTCTCACCCTAGCAGATATTTTGTACATACGTAAAAATGATAAAAACATTCTAAATAGGAACTCACCTGCAAGAACGAGAAGTTGCAGCCTAAATGCAGACAATGGAAGTGTTTTTTCCAGAGGTTGAACTTGCATCCGGGTCGACGACAGTCCATCTTACGGCTAAACTGCTTGAAGCTTTCAAAAGCGATGTTCTCGTTAATTTTATGCTCCTTCATCTTCGATGCAGCATTGGTGGTGAAGTTACAATCCAGTCTCGTGCAGTGACAGTGAACCTCGGCCACAAACTGGCAATCACCGCTCGTGCATTGATTCTCGCGGAACTTGACAAAGCCCGGCTCGTGTGTGTCGGTGGTAGTGAATAGTAGCTCGTTCTTACCATCGTCGTACGAGTCTCTGATCTCTTCCAGCTGCGGGTTACGATTGTGCTTCATCTCGTGAGGTTTCATTTGGTTGTTACTGCCTGTGTGGACCACCTGACCGCAGTAAATTCCAGGCCTGAGACTCTGTTTACAAGCAAAATTGAACAAACATCTTGAAATAAAATATAAACAAGTTACATTATCATAATAGGGAGATTTCGCAATCTTATGAAACCGATAACGAATGTGTCATCAGCATTATCGTCATTTGTGCCCTAAACATTCTATACGTGCTGAATATGATCATTTATTCATTGTGACAGGTATGCTACAGTACGGGATGGACTGACTAAACATTTGATGATGTAACTGTATTTCTTATCGTTTTCGTAAGCTTGCAAAACCTCCCTTATTAACTAAACTATACAATATCTTACAAACTAAATACCTAAAAAAACCCAGCATGAGTGACCAAATAAGAAAATTGACTTTTTATTAAATATATCCATATTCTCCACATTATATAGCTTAAAAATTTACTGGGATCGACTTATTATTTCCAAAGTTATGAGTAAAAGTATTACAGCTTCTCTGTGCTAAAGTATACAATACCGCCACATTCGTATGCTAATTACTTAGTTTTAACATTTAACAACAGTATGCTGGTCTTGGGATGGCAAAGCCTCAAATGGTTTCTCACATATAGCTACTTGCAAGATATGCAACAATTTGGGTAAATACAGATGGTTCGAAGTTGGGAAAATTATGCACAGATTTACGGGACCCAAATTCATGTAGCATCAAACCAACGAATACCCAGGGGTATGGATTCCAAACCCAAGAAATACTACCGACAGAATACACTAAAAGGTAGCACACAAAGTTCCCCATACCCAGGGGATTTCTGCATAGAAGGGATCAATTTATGTCAAAGGGTAATAATTACAAGCAATACTTTTTAGTCAACTTTTGACTTGACAAAGTAATCTAAAGAGCCACTAGGCGACAGACTGAGGGGGTGCGTATACTTGATGGAATGGCAGATATTCCAATGAATGTACTTACCCACATGCAGTGGTAGTGAGCCAGTGGACTGAATGCGCAGTCTTTGAAAGTATCTTCGCAGCTTTCACCCTGAGCAAAGAAGTGGAAACCTGCCTCTTCTGCCTCTTCAAACATCATGTGATACCTTTTGGCCAATAGAAAATAACCATGTATGTTGCGTAAATACATACATCCGTATATACATTTTATGAACAGTTACAACCCAGTAAAGTGGTGATAGTCAACACTATATTAACTTTTATGGGTGTGATATAACCTCATCATGCAAAATATATGGGTGTGATGTGATATAATCATGTCAAATTAGTTTTTTTTTAAAGTAAATAAATAGATTCAGCAATCAAAATGCAATTGTTTAAGTAACTGAAATTTTTACAAGAATCAATTTTTCATTACTGTTGAATTTTAAAGCAACATATTTTGACCAATGAGAGACATGCACTTCTTCATGTGATACCCATTAGCCAATCAAATAATTCATAATCACCTAGCATGCTTATTGACGCCATCCTTTGACTTGAATGTGGATTGGCACTCAGGAACCTGGCAATGGTAGTGACCTTTGTACATCAGGTCGCAATGAGGAACACAGTGGTCATTAGCAGTGTACCTGTAAATAACAGTAATAGTGATCAATTTCGCATAATAATAATGTATTTTTGTTGACACTGTATAATTTAATGGGGATTGTCGTTGCTCAACAACTAAGTTTCTGAAGCTGGGAAGTAGAGCTGTTCTTTATTCCTGGGTGGAGAGAAGCAATGCAGATACAGTGCCTGTCACGAGGACACAAAACCAAACCCTTCCCTCTGAACCAAACAATTTCCGATATTAGGAATGGAAGGCAAACATCTTACCCACTAGCACAACCTTTATTCCAGAAATGAATCAGGAATATTAATTATAATAAATATTAAGTAAGTCAATAATTTTCACTAGTGTATAATACGCAACTATACAAATTGCTTAGTATTTTGCATAAGGCCACGACTTGCATAAAGTAGGGAATGATGATTATGTCTCTATTGTTGGAACAGTTGCTTGAATTCTGATGATCAAAAAAGAATTTACAATACATTCCCCATCGCTGACCACCTCCTGACTTCTGGAATGAGAGATTATGTAGGATGAGATTGCAGTGATAAGAAATTAGGCGTCTGACTAATCCAGGGGTTGAAACATGCCAATGTTGATTTTAAGCAAGCAATCAATATCTGACCTACCTTAAAATGTATTTCTGCCAAATTTCCTCTGGTTTATTATCCCACCTCATCTTTACGATTGGTGGTGAGATCATAGTCTTCTCAAGCTTCTGCTCCTCTGGTGGCGATATGGTCGAAGGTATCGGTAGGTTTAACGAGTCATTGAAACTATTTGTCTGCATACCGGCAGAATCCCCCTCCATTTGTGCGGCGAATGCCTTTGACAAGATGTTCCCTTGCGATGATAGAGAAGTTGGCGTACTTGCTGAAGAGGATGGTTGTGATGTTATTGTCGGTTCTGGTGAGGATGCCTCTTCATCTTGTCCAGAGTTCTCCGACATCATTGTCTCTGGTTCTAATTTGATCTTGGGTCCAAAGTTCTCTGACATCATAGTCTCCAGTTCTAATTTGATCTTCTTGGCTGGTACTTCTTCTCTTTGAAGGTCCATCACCAGTTTAGAGTTTGGTATGTTTGGTATCATGACCGGTCCTGTCGGTACATGGTTCATGGTGACTAGATTCCTAAAGACGGTTGTCTTCGGTTTCAGGTGTTTGAAAAGCTTGCGACGTTGCTGGTCATACTCGAAGGCTATGATTCTTTGCCGTCTTTCGTGTTTGCGTCGATGTGATTGCATCTGGTTTGCGGCTGTAAACGTGAAGTCACAGTCTGATCGAATACAGTGAAAATGGTTGGTGTTGTGGGAATACCTGCAGCCATCGAATCGGCAAAACTGTAGAAAAAAAATTGGTCGAAGTGTTATCATTATTTGTAGAACTGTTATCCTTAAAAATTCTGCACAATAATTTTAAAGTATGAGGAATTTAATTTCTAAAATTTAAATCATGCAGGACTCCATTCACACTACAAAGTTGTACTATATATGACAAACTTGTGAATTGAAATATATGGCTGGTGGCATGATAGCATCATGCAGACAATGGGATGTATTGTCAAGGAAATTTGTCACAAAAATTCAGTAGTGTGGAAAGAACATTGAAATGAGACTTAACAAGTTTTCAGGGGTGAATCCAGAATTTTTCAAATTGAGGGGAGGTGAAGGCAGCTTGTATTTGTTCTCTAGTCTGTCTTACTTTGATACATGGCATTGTATGTAGTGGATTTTTAAAATTTAGTTGCAATGGATTGTGCGCCTCCCCTTCCCCCCAATGGATTCGCCCCAGTTTGTTCCTAGGACCCTGATATTTGGAATGCAAGCATCTTAATTTACATTTCGCACAAGAATACAAAAGGGAACTATGCACTGGGATAACAATTGGGCTTGTGGTAATGGTTGGGTAGTACAGAGGTAGGCATGAAACAATGAAAAAAGTATATACACAGCAACTTTAATAAAAAATCTTTACCTCATGCTTTGAGAATTTCTTAAAGCCTTCACGTTGATACTGATCATCCTTGATGTGGAAGGCCTTGTGTTTCTCTATGTCGCATTTATTCTTGAACGAGAAGTTGCACTCGATACGGCGGCAATGGAAATGGGTGGTCTTCTGACCGTAGAAGCTACATGTGTTGACGCCACAGTCCTCGGTGGCGCGGAAGCGCTGGAAGCCATCATTGAGCAAAGAAGCATTCTTTTTGTGGTAGTTCTCATGAGTCAAGACATCAGATGTACTAGTATACACCTTGCAACATCCAGACTAAGCAACAAAATTCAAACAAATATTTTTATTAATTTATGCAAGAGCTATACAACACAAGATGTCATATTGACACCAACAGAAGGGTGGGGATGGGTGGAGAGGGGTGGGGATGGAATGATGCATAATAATCCTATGTCACAGGATTTGAACCCAGGACCCTGAAATGATAAGGCTTAGTCCACACTATCAAATTATGTGACAAACTTGTGTGATGTGCCCATATATGGGCATGCTGATGTCATAATACATCCAAATATGGGCATATCACTTTTTTTTGTCACATAGAATTTGATAGTGTAGATAAAACTAAAGAGAAGAATCACTTGCATGTATGGTGAATTGCACATGTATTACCTGCATGCAATGGTAGTGGGTATGCTTGAGATTGAGGGAGCAGTTGTGGTAATACGGTGCGCAGTCATCCGACGGACTGAACCTCATGAAACCGTGCTGAAGGGAGTTGTCACGTCGTTTGTGCCAGTTGTAATGTCGCACAACATCCTCTTTTCTTGTGAATCTCTAAAATAAATATAAAATATAAAAAAGCTTTAAATAATCTGTTCTGTACAAGCCAGTAGCAATATTCATACTTTATTACACTTACTCAGAAGCTGCAGCATACAAGATACATTTTTGTCAAAGTATACAACTTTGTATTTTTTTTACCCTGGATGCATTATTTTTTTCTTCAAGATGCAAACTTTGTCTGTACACATACCAATCAATGTATACCATATAATTTCTGTGTTCTTTCACCCAAGCATTTTTATTAAAACAAAAAAACATGATGCATATAGTACCAGAAATTTTTATTCATGTGGCCACTAATTGTCAATCACACAATCACTGATTTCATACTCATTACATTTATTATATTATATTATATTCATTATGGATTTTATATTTTCCTATTTTAATTTAATGAATTATTATTGTTTAAGACCTAGTTTTATTTTCATCTTTTATACTTTTGTCTTTATTGATTGAACTGAGAGATCCAATTGATCAGGTCAGGCTGGATCGACCAACTGTTGAAAGAAATAAAATAAATAAATATTTTAGACAATTAATGTTCAAAGACATGATCCAGAATTCTGTTAATTCCATGTAGGCCTAAACTGACTTTCATACTTTCCATCATTATTTCATCCATTAAAAAAAATATTTATGTTAATTTGAAAACATGAATACTAACACAGTCCAAATGTAATCAATTTGAAAAAAAAAAAAAAAATTAATATACAAAATGCAAAAATAAATCCCCTCAAAAAATTAAAATAACATTAATTTGAAAAAGAGTGTAAGTTACCTTTCAGAGTTATGGTTTAGTTTCTGGAAGCTTTTGATGACATCATCATCTTTGTCAGCCTTTTGAATGTGGCGGTTAACTAACACATCAGCATTGATGTTCGTGTGATGACGTAGCAGGCTATTGTATATGGGTGGTAGCTCATATCCGCAATCTCAGGTTTAATGGTGGCGTTCTCATTATAAAAGAAGCTATAGAAATAAAATGAGAACGCCACCATTAAACTGAGCTTGTGGATATGAGCTACCACCCATATACAACAGCCTGCTACATCATCGCACGAACATCGATGCTGACGTGTCAGTTAACGCCAGATTCAAACGGCTGACGAAGATGACGAGATGTCATCAAAAGCTCCCAGAAACTAACCATAACTTTGAAAAGTAACCTAATACTCTTTTTTTATTATTAGAGAATAACTTCCATGCAAATATTAATTTGAAAAAAACAAAATACACCCACATGGTAAGGGAGTATAGAACAGCAAAAAAACTCTGCCTTCTGGTAACACATGCCATCCCTTAATGCACTCAAAACAAAATGCTAACTTTTTAATGTTTCTGATTTTTTATTCTGATTTTAATTTTTTTTTTCATGCACATATTCCTTAGTTTTAATTCTTACTTTTAGTCTCCTCACTTCAATCCATCTATTTCGTCCACTTGACTGCTTTTCAGAAACACTATAATTTATCATTGTTACATTATGTCAAGTTTTCATTATTCTATCTTTTCATCCGTAAAAAAATCATTAAAATATCAATTCATATTATTAATTCATTTGTTAGATTAAGATTCAAACCAATTCATTACCATATTTATAGATTTACTTACAGTGGTACAGTATAATGACAATCAAATGTAGAAGGTAGTGTAATATTCATGCAAAATGCATTACTCAGGTGTTGTTTTTTAATATGGGTCCTAATACAATTCTAGATCATTAATCTGTAAAATGTTAGTGTATTAATATTAATAAGGCATGTTAACGAGATTATCTACCCTGAAAGCAGAGTAATATGAAACAAGATCTACAATCAGAATCATTAACAAGAAAAGTGAATTTCCGCCTTTACATCGTGATCAATTTACCGAACAATTTCAAATTTGTTTCATACTCATTGTATATTGGGTAATACAATGTGTAATTCATGTTCAAAATGACAATCCTTACTAAACCTTAAGGGAATAAAACCAAATCTACAATATAGATAGATAGATAGATAGAAATCTTTCTTTATTCTGGATACTCAGTCAGTATTGTTACACTGTTCTTCCCTGAGGTCAAGGGTATTATAAACTACACTTTATCACAAAATAAAATTAAAAGAAAAATGTATAAAAATATAAAAACTATATATGGTCTATAGATAGGGTGCTTAACCTCATAATCCATAGGATTACCTTCAAATCTATTCAGAATTCTTGTATTTCTATTATTCTCTATTATTATTATTATTAACTTCATTATTATTATGCTTTTTTGGTATATTTACTTGACTCTATTATGCTAATTAATGTTCTCAATGACATAAGAGAGCCACTAGACAGTGATTTAAATTACTTTTTGGCAATGTTGCCTGGCCAATTGAGATTTTTTACTCTGCCATTTATTTTTGTCAGTTTTATTGTTCTTTCGACCATAGAAATGAAAAAAACAATGTTTTTACTACTGTAGCCGGAGTCTGTTGGCCACTATGTATACCTGTTCATAGAAAAATTAACATTAAAGAAAGATCATTAAACCATATCTCCATGAAGTTGCTCCTATAACCGCAAACCCCCTTCTGTTGGTAAAAGTTTGACTAGTATGAATAGTATGAATATATTAAGATTTCTGGTAAAAACCAACTAGCCTAGAGCACTATATTACTATTCATAATACTATTTGAAATATATTAATAATTTCTTCATTATCTGAAGGCTATCTCAGGTGGCCAAGGGTTATTTCCTAAGTAAATCCTGGTTAAGATGACCTCTGTACAACTTTCACAATC
This sequence comes from Anneissia japonica, assembly GCF_011630105.1. Classification (NCBI taxonomy): domain Eukaryota; kingdom Metazoa; phylum Echinodermata; class Crinoidea; order Comatulida; family Comatulidae; genus Anneissia; species Anneissia japonica. The sequence continues at coordinate 887,729 of NW_022715822.1, forward strand.
ATTTTTTTTTTTGCAATATTTTTGTGGGTTTTAGTTTCAATCATGCACAGCAAATATTCATGGAATTATACCCTGGATTCAACTAAAAGGAAACTTGGTCCGCATCTAGGACATATTGTACAATCTCTGAAAACTATATAATTATTGGATGAACTTTATTCTAATTCTTTTTAATAAAGCTTGTGGAATTACTTTTACTTTTCTTCACTTTACAATTGAAAAAAAAAATAAAAAAAATATACATAAATACATGTACTGACCAACTCACCAAAAATGATAAAACAGCTACATTTCAATTAGAAAGAAGTTACATAAAAAGGATACATAATATTTAAAAAATATTTTACACCACAATTATATTTTTCTTCCAAGATATACATATTTGTATTATCAAACACCTTATTAATTTTTTTTATTTGATGTCTCAATATATTACCAACAAATGCACTGATTATGTTTAAATAACATAAAACGAACATTACTCCATGCATTGTTTGTATATCAGTGTCTAAAGTCTTCTCATTCCAGAAGATGACCAAATAAAGGTCGAAACGTCGAATCATGGCCTCCCTTTCTATCTTCGGAGTAATGTTCGTTCTGTGTTTCAATATTAGTTTCTCCATTAATAATAATTATATGAATATTCATGAAGAGCAAATATTTCTAAATATTCATAGAATAATTTGATTAATACAAAAAACATGAATAAAAAATAAGAATGAAAGTCAATAACTTTAGGCAAAGTATGAGTTTCGATATTTGGTTAAAACTGAAATTAAGATCACACAATGACAGGAAACATAATCTAACAATAATCGCACCAATATATACTAATAAATTCTGACCTGTAAATTAGTCTCGGTGGTTACCAATAAAAAATTCCCCAAAAACTTTCAGAACTGATCTAAGAATCAGGAATTAAGATTCTAGATAAAATTAATGTCCAAAATGGACACTATGTCTGGGAAAAGCCATTCACATGTAAATACAAAACCTAAATAACACAAATATTAAATATACATAACTTAAATGCCTTTAAGGAAGAATTTATAAAGAGGTTTGCAGACTCCTTAAAATTGTGCACCATTTCATAAAATTATACTACTACCCAAAAATATAGAAAGAAATCTCATTTTTTAAGTGAAACCACTCATTTAAAAGAATCCCAAATTAACAACTTTATATTAAAAAAATCCAGTTTTAAGAAAGGCGCCCTCTAGTAGGTTTCCTTGCGTGTATGCCATGTCCTTTTTAAGTATTTGACTAAATTACAATGGAAACAACATAATGTACGTACTATGATATAAATCTCTCTAATTTTTAGAACTTAAATTTTTCTTTAATTTTTTTCAATTTTCTTTCTTTTTTTGTTTTTACGAATTCCAATGTTTACATAATGCATTAGAGGGCGTTTGATCACAGCTAAATGCTGTGTCCTGTAAGTCACAACTAAAACTCACTTATTCAGACATTTTTGGCCAAGTACCAAAAAAAAAAGTAGTTTTTCGTCCTAATATTTTGAAAAAAGGATAATGAAGGCACTTTTTATTTCTTTTTCTTAAACTTTATGATGGCAAATCCAAGATGGTTGATGGGAAACAGATACTACTTTCTAAATTTTACCAAGTAGACACATTAAAAGCAAATAAAAGTTCAAGCATTACTGTAGACAAAATTCATACCAAATGTATGCCCAAACACGAACGATCGGGAGAGGAATTTTACTGATGAGAGTTAGCTAGATTTTCGTACATTTCGTAAAATGAAAAAAGAAAAAAAAAAAAAAAAAAAAAATGGAAAAAAAAAAAAAAAAAAAAAAAAAAAAAAAAATGGAGAGGCAGAGAAAATTGAGAGGAAATTGTACTGCTGCCACTATCATAGGTTAGGAATCTTACACCACGTGATTCAGAGGAATGACCTTGGAGACAATACAATTACTCATCAACATCCTGGTACTGGGCAAATCTCATCTATTTTAATACTAATTTTGCAAAAAATATTGAAAATAATAAAGCCCTGCATCGGAATATAACCATTAAATAGTCTTTATGTATATCTCAATTCCATTTATAATGTTTAAATTTCATGAACTCTGTCTTTCCTTGATTATATCATTTATTTAATATAAAAAAAAACCTTTAGGGCTGTCTGTTGATTATAATTTAGAATTATTAAATTAAAATTGCTATTAATTACATGGAATCATATTAAAGTTAGTCAAAGTATGCTTTCAACTATTGTTATCTTCTTTTGTCTTCTTTTTTTTTAACCATATTTTAGAGGGTATTATCCAGCATATCCTAAAAGGGTGGCTGATATTTAAAATAACTATAAAATAAATAAAATAATGTGATACTTCACAGCAAAATCTCTTTAGGAGGCTCAACCAGAACAGTTGTTGTTAAGTCATGAGAAAATTCCTGCTATCATAAGAATTGAACCCAGGACCCTGGAATTAGAAGGCAAACATCTCCTTAACCACTAAACTATTCAACTCCTCTTTTAAGGCAACTATGATTATGACAGATTGTGGCTTGATGGATACCAATAACAGGATAGTGGGCTTTACTTCCCACATATTGTATTACTTTTGATGATTTTTTTTTTTTTTTTTTTGCTATTGTTTCATCGATAAATCATATTAAAAAAAAACAAAACAATGTATTAACCATAATAATAATAATAATATGTCGTTCTTATATAGCGCTTCATGCAAAAAGCCTCTTAAAGTGCTTCGCATTGCTACCCCGGCCATAGATGATAATCATTTCCAAAAAATGTTGTCTGCGATGTGTCTGTGGTTTCGCTTTTTTTTTTTTTTTATTATTTAGTGATGAATAGATATTTTGCCATGTGCTATTAAGGCTTTCAATGAAATGGTAACCTACAGTAATAGGTAAAATAATAAAGATACCACAATTCAAAAATAAACAGTACAGTAAGTTTTACTCTTTTTTTTTTTCAAATTCCTACTTCGAATACTTCATCTAGCACCAGAATGATGCATAATATTTTGTAGTAATTGTCTATTCCCTAATCCTAACCACAACCCCATGCCCCCTCACCAAGCATAGAACCTGTCACCAGACCCCCTTGATAAAAACATTAATATTCTTTATCCAACTAAAAATATACTGAATGGATAAAATAATCTATTATCAAAGCCCTTTATTCAAAGTTACGATCTTTTAGTTCCTTCTCTTTTGTAACAAACGTTTTGAAATTTCTGGTGGTAGGTTGTTAAAATAGTTTTGAGTAAATACTGTTAGTTTTAATGGCCATAACAAACTCTATAATGACATTATAATCTCACTACATTATTCCTTAAAACGAATTGTCGGGTTTTTTCTTGCCGGTGGTACAAAAATATTTTGCTAGATAAGTTAACTAGTGATTTAATACCAATACACAAGTTTAACCTGTGTTCAGGCACTGAAACCAATCAAATTCAATATATTAATTAATATTATAAGTCAATTGTGATGTCATCACTGGAACTCCCAATGGTATTTTCCTATCCAACCATACACTAATTTTTTTCATGTATTAATTTAACCTTCATATAATAATTTCCACTAGTGTATAATATGCAACTAATCTAATTGCTTAATAATAATAATAATATACTGTATACACATTAACAAATAACCGTGTATTTAGGTAAATTATTAGCATTGAATTGAAAAATAGAATAACTATAAAAATATTTTCTTCATAAAGGTAACATAAATAACACTCATCAGTCAATAATTACAAAATTAAATTCTATATTTGAAGTCCTAAATTTTTTAGATAAGCCTACCAATTACAATTTACCTGTAAAAACAAATTTTATTGTTCAATTAACATGCAGTTAAATAATATGCTCTGTTTTTTTGTTTTTTTTTTTAATTATTAAATAGACCCTTACAATAAATTGGCTGGTAAACAAATTCAGAATTTTTATAATAAAATGTCCATGCATCAGCAAAACCTATTTTTCAAAATCTGTTTGTATTCGTAATATAATAACTAATTTGACCCTAAATGAGGTAACTGTATTCAAATTTGCATTTTTGATGTCCCTCCCCCCAATTCTTTTGGCATTCAGTGTACTATTATTTTGATCTATTTCGTTTGAGGATAAAAACAGTTATGATTCTATTAAGCTGTCCAGTTTACCAAATTTTGTTTGACAAAAAAAAAAAAGTTGTATGCCCATATATAGTCATGATGTGCCTATATATGGTCTTGATATGATGTCATCATGACCATACTTTAGGCATATCACATGTTTTTGTTTACATCATTGTTGCAACACAATGAAACTATTAAACAGTTTAATCCCCTCAGTATTAGTCTGATGGATAAGCAGGTACAATATTTGATACATTTTTTCAATAATTTGTTAGATTATTGAATAGTACACTCTGTAATCGTTCTATTCAGTTGTTTAAATATGAATATAATTAATTATCTCCTGACAGGCAGGTACCAAATTAATTCAGGTATGGTACTTTACAGTATTTTGTTCAGTTCTGTCTAGGCTATCAAATAAAAAAAAAATATAATACACCCATACATAGTCATGATGTGCCTATATAAGGTCATGTGATGTCATATTGACTATATTTAGGCATGTAACTTTTTTTTTGTCAAATAACATTTGATTAATCAGGTTTAGTCTGCATATGTTATGAATATTAAATACATTGTCTCCAGACAAAAGCTTACAAGGTAAACAGTGAAAATAAGCTTCCACTTTATTTATAGAGGCATACAGCTTGAATTTGTAGTGGAGCTGTACTTTGTGGTTACAATGCTTGCCTTCAAATTCAAGTGTCCTAGGTTGAAATCCAGTTAAAAACCAGTCTAAAAATAGCTCTACTGCCTAAAACTTTGCTCATGAAGAAAAAAGGTCGATTTCCACTATACGCTGTCATTTATTTATTTTAAACAATCGTCCAATATGAAAGCTTTGTTCCTACTTACAAGCAAAAATTACAAAAATAAACATCAAAAATCACAAGATATAATAAAATTATTTAAAACAATGCTGTATAGGCACTTTGACCATGTCAGAACAAAATATAAGCAAATACATTTATATTCATGCACTGTAGCATTCAGTAAAAATGTTCTTACGGACTATAGCATCTAAAAGACAAATTAAAAAATGTTATAACTTTACTAGAAATTAAAATAATTTGTATTTAAAAATTATAAGACAACAATGATAAAATAAATATATAATCTGATTGTATTTTATTGTAATTTCACAATATCCTAAAATACAAAATAATTTAATAATGTTTTTAACAGAATATTAAATATTATTATTAATATTAATTAGAAAATAATAGGTTGAAATTGAAATTGTTAGAACATAATAACTGATGACTAAGTTTAATTGTAATTTTCAAATTTTGTAATTACAAAATAATTTAATAAATTTTTCTTTAAATATTATAAAATAATATCACCATTATAAATATTAATCAGAAAATAATAGGTTGAAATTTAAATTGTTAAAACATAATATTGATGATTCCATAACAAGTTGAATATTTCCCATAATGTAATTCATTATTCTAATTAAATTGGGTCTCGGTCAAATCAATCATTCCTTCAAGCAGTGGGATATTGATGTTTTCGTTTTACGCCAGAATTGCCGGCAAAAAAATAGTAGCAATATGGTACATCCCACTGTTTCCTAGGCAACTGAATGATTGACTGGCGAGCATTCATGCATTATTATCATCATCTACCGAGTTCTGGAATGTGGACAGTCAGAATCTTGCAGTGCTTTAGAACAATCTGAAGAATTCCGAACAGCTTTCAGATCATATTTTTGCCATAACATTGGAATACACGCGTTATCAACTGAAATAGCAGGCTTCAGTAATTGTAATCCTGCAATGTCGCTTTAGCATTAACTCATACTTTTACTAATTTGGCGTGGATAGGGAAAGGTTAAACAAATATAACTAGAGTATGTCATACCATTTATTGGTAAAGAAATTGAATAAAGACTTGTTAAGAGACAGTATTAATCTAGATTTTAGTTTAATAGTTAAAGGAAGCCATTATTAAGATATACTTGTATAACCAAGGCGGTATAAAAATAATTTTTGTTATAGCTCCTTGGTATAACTCATACTTTTACTAATTTGGGGAGGATGGGCAAAGGTTAAACAAATACAACCAGTAAAGTATGTCATATCATTTATTGGTACAGAAATTGAATAATGGTTTTAAAGAGACAGTGTCCATCTAGATTTTAGTTTAATAGAAAAAGGAAGCCATTATTAAGATATACTTGTATAACTCATACTTTTACTAATTTAGGGAGGATCCAAAAAAGTTTAAATAAAAATATAACCAGTAAAGTACTGTATGTCATATCATTTATTGGTACAGAAATTGAATAAAGGTTTAAAAGAGAGAGTTATTCTAAATTTTAGTTTAATGGCTAAAGGAAGCCATTATTAAGATACTTGTTTCCATTGACTAAACATAGCTAGTAGCTCTATATCTCAATTCATGAGATGTATGCTAACTCCTTAAATCAATGGAAAAGCAACAGAAGAGATCATTATTATTATTTCATTATGATGTTTCATGTATACAGACACTAACTTGCACTATTGATATTTAAAGTATTTAGTTATTTTTTTAGTATCAATTATTTAATCTGTTTTGTTTATACTATTTCCTTAAATTCAATACATTGGGACTTTGTTTTAATACTTTACTGCCCTTTTTAGGCAGTACACCAGTATAACTAATTCCTAATCTGCGAACTGAATTAGGACAATAAAATCCAGAAGTCATGTAAGACTATTTTTTACGCTTCAACAGTGAAGCTTGAGGAAATGACTGAAAAATAGAGAGAAATGAAGTTTACCATTAGTGGTCAGTTGGAAAAGGCAATCAAATAATAATCATAGTGTCTTATTAAGTTCAAATCCTGACTAGATAATTGTTTCTTTGTAGGTCTCCTCCAAGCAATTTGATTTTTAACCATCACAATTAAATTTGTTACACATCAGTTTCTGCTAAATATATGTAATCCCTTTAGGGTAGCTTGTGGAGATTCTAAAGTACAACCATGTTTGGAGTAAATGCAATTAAAAAAGGAATTGAATTTCACAGAGTTTGTCAATATAAATTTAATAGGTTTTATTCTCCAAAGAGTATGATACAGTATGTTAAATAAAATATTCAGTTTATGCTAGGCACTTCCTTCTTGAATAACTAATTACATAAAAATAAATCAATGATGTAAATAATAAATTGCTACATCTATACTAATCTTCAGACCTATTTTTTTTTTCTACTCGCATAAATCAGGCAAGGCAACCCTCAGAGTAGAAAATTTAATGTGAACTGAAACTTCTGTTAAATTCAAATAACACTATGATTATAATTATTATTATCAATATAATTATTGTTCATATTTACTTCAGAATTTCAAACCCATATAAAAATCACTATACCTTAACCTTAATTACTATTATTTTTATTTCTCTACAAACATCTTTTATGATGGTTAGGATTTAATAACTAAATATTAACCAAAGCAAATTGATATACTTTTACTAATATTTTAAAAATATAATTAAGATCTTATTTGCTACAAATAGATATTGTCAGCATAAAAATACAGAAATAATGGGAAATAGTGAGCTTAGGAGATTATTGTTATTGATTATATTTTTATATTATTTAATTATTAATTGAAATTACATCATAACAAGTGATACTACACCGTTGCAAAATGCGTTCAACCGGACGCCATTTTCTCCACTGACAAAAAATTTATCCCAATTTCTAACGTAATTTTTAAGATGTTGTATCTTAGTTTTTCTTTGTAAATTTTAATTGATGATTAAATGTGTGTTCGATAACTAATATAATGCAAGCTTTTGTGTTTTTAGTACATTTTGATGAAAAAATATTAAATTTTAAAATGCCTATTCCAGAAAGCATATGAAGTCATTCAGGCATAATGAACGGTAACCAACGTCTGGTTGGCAACAGAGGGCGCATCCTGGCATTGTGACGACGACAACTGTGGTACTCTGTGCAAATTACTCTTAAATTTAAATTTAACTATCACTAAACACCAACTCTAAAAACTATAAATTCTGCTGTATCTCAAATCAAAGTTTTAAGTCCTGGAATTACATCATCCTTCTCATCTTTTTTTCCTTCCAGAAATAAATTGAGGTACATATTTGCCACAATGCACTTCTAAAAATGTGATTTGATATCACTTAGGGTCATTGCTAATTCTTGTCAAGAATGCTATTCATAGTCAGTTCTATCACCATATATGGTAATTTCTCTACCACATTTTAAAATGCAATGAACAATGCTTTTAAGAATTTAGTCAAAAATCTATACAGTTAATCTAATTGTACTTGACAGATTACTAACATAAAATTACTTTTAAAAATATGTAAATCAAATATTAACACTTTAATAGTATGAAGGCTTTTTTAAAACTAGGTCGAATCAATCACAACTTTTAAGCTTTCAAAATGGCGCTATTTTGGATTTTTTAATGGCATTCGTTTCTTTATTTAACTTTTGGTCACCTTCATATAAGTAGTTTATTTTATAGTAATAGTTTGTGCAGGTACTGTAGAGAAGACAATAATTCCACAACTTAATTTACTACAGTTAAAACACAAAAATGAAAACAAATAATACAGGTAACAACTTATTTTGATTAACTAGTTATTATCTGACTTTGTTATGTTATAGAAGAAATAGAAACAGACAGTCAGACTCAATGACTTTAATTTTTATAATTTTCTTATATTTTAAAATAATACAGTGTTCCTTGAACCTAAAAGTAGACCTTCGTAACATCCTCTTTTGGATAATCCAGTAGATAATTAAACCACTCTGCCACAATACATAAAAAAAAAAATTCCTATTTTATGATTCAACTATAAATATATCATTTACGAAATAATATTACAAGTTACACAATCTTTGTTTAATTTTCTTCCCAAGTTTTTATTCTTATATAATATGTTTCCATATTACTGTAACTCAAAGTTAAAGTACCAGTTTTATACAAAGTAGAACTTACAGGAAACTATCATATTAAGGTGCGTACTATTTATTTAAAAACAGTAAATACAAACACAATACCAGACCAAGTTGGTAACTAGGCAGATTTTACTATGTTTGCTTTAAACAAACCAATTGAAAACAGCAATAAAACCTGTTTCCATAGTAACAAGATGTTGATATGTAACAATGGAATATTAACTGGTTGTTATAAACAGACTTTTGGGAACCGTTTCTTGACTAGTAGAAATTTAAACTTTGTATACATATAATATCGAACTTTTACTGTATTTTGAATGAAATTTGTGTGGGAAATGGTTGTGAAGTGGGGGGAGGAGGATAAAATGTATCTAAAAAGAAAAAAAAATTGAGCGAGAAAGAAAAATAGGAAAAATTAAAGATGGTAAAAACTGGTTTAGGTTTTTTATTTTAAAAATTAATAGGAGAATTAGGAATGGAAAGGAGTATGAGAAAGAGAAAATTAAGAATGTTAAAAAAGAAAATGTGACATACACATTTTAACTACAGTAGAAGTAATATAAAACAAATTGAATGTAGAATGGTAGAAGATATGAGAGGGAAAAACAAAATTGTGAAATTTTCTATAAAAAAAGTTATGATGGTTTGGATTTCATAACTAAAACGTACACAAATTATATTATGATTCTATTATTATTATTATATTATTAAATTATAAATTATTTTTACTATTGATTATATTTTTATATTACTTTGTTAATAATTACTAATTAAACTTACTGTACACCATTATTATTGATTGCATATACAAATTATTTTTATTATGTTCTTCATATTATTTTATGAGTAAGTATTTTTAAAGTAAGTTAAAAAAAAAGTCTGTAACAGTTTCTGTTATTTTGCTCCCCAACTGTGCATTGTAGCATTGTTATAATTCTTGAACTTGTCCCCTCTCATGTAGAACGTGTAGCCGAGCACGACAGCGTTAACACATATTTGAATAATTTACCATCAGTTTAGGTTCACAAGTACAAAATAAAACATCAAAAACCAGGTACAGTAAAATCCCATTCTCAAAGGAACAATGAACCCACAAAATGTTGGGAAAAAAAATAAATGTAAGGATCACCACTTACAGTAGGTGACTTAAACTGCACTTGAAGAATTGTAGTAAACTTCATTCACATATCTTCATCCAAGATGGTTTACTATAGTAATATATAGTTTTGGGTGTTTTTTTTTTTTGATTGTTTGTGTTTTTTTTTATTGTTTATATTTATTTCTCCATTTTTTCGTTGTCTTCCTACCTTCATCCAAGTGCATAGAGACCTTGTTTATTTGCACTATATAATCCATTTATTATTATTAGTATATTTCCAGTCATAGTAACTATAGTACATTGTTTATTGTCCCACCATTGCAAATTTTTGGAGTATGGATTTTAAGTTATGATTTGTTTTGCAGAATTGGTCAGTCATATACTTTTTCCACTATTTTCTTTGGCGCAATTAATTATTTTTTTATGTTTTAAACTCAATTTGCAGTTCATAAAAGCATTATTTTCAAACTAGCTACAGCTAGGTTAGATGCAAAATTACTGTGCAATGCATGAACAATTTTCGCCCTCAACTAGTGAAATTATGCAAGGTTGACAACTAAAAATGCACATGCACCTTGGCAGAGTCGGGTTCTATAGCCATACGGTTAGAACTCTACACATGACCCTAAAATCAAAGCCATTGCAGTCTTGGTTTTGGTCTCAGCAGCATCGAGTGATTTTTCTTTTTCTTTTTTTTTTACCTTATTATTATTTTTTTAATACGATTTTGTTTTTTTGATAATTTTAATATCAGTTCTCATGTCAATGAAGAAAAACAACGTCTAGTTTCTTTTTTTCTGCTATCCCATTTCAACATGTTTTCACAAAGGATTTTTTTGTCTGGCACTTTGGTCACTTTCCGTGCTAGGATCTTCTTCAAACTTTATCCAAGCAAAGACCATTATCAAAGATGTGCATATTAAAATATGTTATTCTACATATTTTGAATATCAATAAACAGGTAATTGAACTTGTATGTCTTAAACACAATTTTCATTTTCTGAAGCATTTTAAACTAGCTGCAGCTAGGTAAAATGCATACCACCGTGAAATGCACAACTTTCGCAATCAACTCAAACATTATGCAAGGCCGATGAACTAAAAATACAGACCCTGGCATGGCTGAGTTCTACGGTGCAATTGTTACGAGCTCTGCACATCACCCTTGCTTCTACCATTGCAGCCCCAGTTCAAGATTCACTGTCGTCAAGTTGGTTTCATAATTTTCATTAGAATTTTTTTTTTTTTTTTTCATATAATTTTCACTTTTTTAATGATTTTTTTCATAATTTCAACATCAGTTCTCATTACCGGTGTGCCAATGAGAAGAAGCCCTGTGTTCTGTTTTACAAACTGATAGTATTAAAGTCTAGCAAAAGATTACTAAGCCGGTCCTGGATCTCAACAAGGCCTATCCTAACTTCTTAAATTCTGAAATATAAATTCCCACTTCCTTCCTTTAAATCGAGGTATGTTGTTATCTGCATCTCACAGACCTTATTGTGGTTATTTTTTTGGCCAATGTTGGAATATTCTCTCCACTACAAATCCTTGTTATTTCTAGTTTTACAGTGTCAATGGTTAAATACAAATAATTATCCCACTTTGGGGTGATACACTTGAAACTTTACTCTGTCCAGAAAAATTTTTCAAATTTTCTTTGACAAAAAAATGTTGTATTCTCATATATAGTCATGATGCACCTATATATGATCATATAATATCATCATGACCATACTCAGGCTTGTCCTATATTTTTTTTTACATATAGGAGAGGGATTAACGTATAAATTTGTTGGCCTCTTTCCTGGATGTTCTGAGAATAGGTGACATTACTTTCAATCTAGGTGGGGCTTTCCCTTATATTTTATTCGTCTTAATATTCGAATACAGAAACTTAAAATTTTCATAATTTGTCTTAAATTACATTACATTTACAAATTTGTTAAATCTCGATATTTCATTTCAACATTCTAAAGTTTAGAATAGTTGTTTACAAAAATGATTAGGGCATAACTTTTCACTTATTACCCTAAGTAAATAAACATGAAATAAATAATTATTTGAATGATTTAAGTATCCTGCTATTTTAAAATTTCTGTACCATAAGTATTATAACTTTTCAAAACAAATCAGTTTAGGTACTTTTGCAGTTTACCATATACAGTAAGTTTGTTTTTCTTGTGAATAAAAGGCAACAATTTAATACATCAAATGACGCAAAACTTACTCTTCCCAAAGGACGATGTTAATTTTTCAGGAAAAGAAAAATATTTTATTTAATTACAAACAAATTTTTATTTAATCACAAAATGTCATTATATTATTATTTATTTAAATTAATCTTCCAAAAAGTGTTTCTACTTTCCTTTGGTATGTTCTATAGTATATTACTGTATAATAATCATTATCAAGTGGTTTGCATGATACCAAGAGAATGTAGGACAAAAACCACCTAGGACAATAACCACCCAGACGAAAACCACCCAAAATGGAATATACCATTGTTAAAGTGGGGTGGGTAGAAGGGTGCACAATGTTGGATGGGCTTGTTTTTAATCTACTTTAAAGTAGGCAAGTTTATTTTCTACATTTCAATTTCCATGTTCATACCAAGACTGGCAGGATTTGCAGGATGTTTGCGGGGTTTGTAGGAGGCTTGTAGGGTTTAGCAATACCCTAAACGAAAGAATATAAATGACAAATTGTGTTGGAAGCTAAAGATACTTTTTAAGTACTGTTTATGAACACATACTACATAACAATTCCATCATTTCCAATAGTTCTGGGAAATTTTGAATAATTTTAAAATTTTCCCACATTTTCCTTTAGGAATAAATTTGGCATTGAGTAGTTCGATAATGCTTATAATAAAACAGTTTATGGTTGCAGTTTAGAGACAATTCTCACGTCTACAAAACAATCTAGTTATGTAATTCACATTACGAAAAAATCACAGACTCAATGCTAATCTCTCCTTGGTTGAAAAATATTGGGAATTTTTCAAGAAACCAACAATTTGGCGTCTATTGAGCTCCAAATCTAACAATACTTAACGATTTGCGGAGATTATCGGTGCCAGAATCAAAATACTTCATTTCCTTCTAACTGTCAAGACCATTGGGAGGTGAAAGGTCGGTAGTACCAGATGTTGTCTGGGGTCCGTGGAGACTGGGGTCTTATTTATTGACACATATAAAATTATGACATATTTGTAATTGAGAATAATCGTCTTATGGGCAATGTTCTCTTTTACTTATTCCATATTCCCTATTGTATTTAACATACTTTTATTACTTTGTCTAATTTTTTTTTTATTTTTTTTTTTCTGTAAAGAACTACATTTATATAAGCGGATTACTTTCACCAATAAGATTGTTGATGTTCTTTTTTAAAATGTTTATCTTTTGTTTATCTTTATAAACAATTATTCTGGGTGCTCTGTAAACTGGTGTACTATGGCAGTATTTTTTAGCTTTTTCAGTTTGTTTGTTTTTTAAAGTATTGATCAAGGTTGTACAAAATTCATTACTTTTTATTTCCATTATTATTTGTCTTTCTTGATCCACAAGTCTGATTAACTGTGTCTGATGAGCGATAACCTCAATCAAGCCCAGTCCAAACTATCAAATTTTATTTGACAAAAACGTTTCACATGCCTTAAAATATGGCCATGATGACATCATATCATGACTATATATAGACATATCATGACTATATATGGGCATATAACAGTTTTCTGTCAATAAGTTTATGTGGCATATTTACATAGGCAATTCAACTTTATATTTAAATTTCACGTTTTCTTTTAATTATTTTTTAAATTTTTGGTGGTAGCATATCATTAACCTTTACCCTTTTTACGAAGCAATAGTAAGATTATGACAAGTTCACTGGGAAACTGAACAGGTATTTAACTAATCGTTCATTTCAAGCAAGTCTTTATTTGTCCACAATAATTTTCATTCAAAATTTAAATCTGTAAATATTATTAATGATTTGTAAACATAGTAGAAATAAAGTACTTACAGCAAATTTACATTCGTTGGCAATACAGTGATAGTGTTCTTTGTACTGGTAGACGCAGTAAGGCATCTTGCAATGAGTAGTGGCTGAGTACCTACAAGTGTGAGATAAGAACGATAATACGAGATTTGAGATTGTGTTGTTATTCATGTGATTTTATTATGTTTTATGCATACAATCCCCTCTAGGAGATCACTAACTGAGAGGTTACCCAGTATACAAAGAACAAATAAATAAAAGATAGGATGATACTATGTGATATTTGGAGAAACATTGCAAATGTGAGATTAATTGTTGAAAACTTAAAAATGCAAGATAGGATAAAAAATGTCAATAGCAAATGTGGGATATGAGATTCATATTGCAAAGAATATAATAAGGTATAATTTGGGATTCATATGAAAGATAAAAAAAATAATTATGTGAGATTTCAGATTTAAATGAGAGAGACTGTACAGAATATAATGAGAATAAAGATTCGGAGATAAATAACATTAATGAGTTATTCGAGATGGAAATGAACTATAAAAGATATATTTATGTTAAAAACAAACAGGTTTTATGAGCTATAATAAAATTAGACTTTTTTTGACCAAGACCCCTGGGCTGAAAGGTCATCATCTTGCCCAGCAAGTTAGTTATCTGGAGGTCATTGGATCGATTCTTACCAGAATCACTTGCAAGACCATTACCTTCTCATGTGCTTGCAAATGCAAGTTTTAATAGTCAAGTTGAATTTTAATAACAAATTGCAAGATATTTTTATACCATGTGAAACAAAAACATGCATCAATACCGAAATTAAGCTCGTTTCATCATCATCTCTCAGTGTCAGTTTTGATATCCAATGTGAACAGTGGTTTAACATTTCAGGTAAACAAGTGTCCAGACTATGAAACATGACATGCCTAAATATGGTCATGATGACAACACATCATGACCATATATGGGCACACCACATCCATATGTTGGCGTACAACAGTTTTAAAAAATTTGTTTAATGCTTACTTTGCTATATACTTCATATACATGTTGGGTTCACCATCGCTTGTATCAAGATTAGATATCACATCACTCGTTGATTTTGACGCATCATCGCCACTCTCATCCATTGAGCCATTGCCGTCGAACTGCGCAGCGTAGCTTGGTGCACTATCTTTACTCAACTCCAACTCGTGCTGCTTTACCCTGTGCCGTTCAGAGGCCATACTTAAATCTTGCGGTAAAGATGAGTCTTGGTTTGCCGCCTCCGGCCGTTGATGTTGAAACGTGGACGCGTCTATACCTTGCGCTTTAAGTATATTCTGAACAAGTGCCTCATACTGCGGGCCTCGCATAGATCTCGCATGCTCCGAGAGATCAATTGTCTGCATTTCACCGTTCGCATTAGCGTTATCACCGTTGGATGGTAGGTTGGCTTTCTGGTGAAGCTGATGGTTGAGTAGGTCGCGGACTTTTTGAGAGGAGCCACCATTCTTGCGATTTATAATCTGGGTTATAGACTGTCCTTCCTGTAGTCGCTTGATGTAACTGTCATATTTTGAAATCCGCAGATTTGGTACATCTTTGGATATTGCTTCTCCTGCAATAAAAAAAAATTAACAGTTTAAATGATTAATTTTAGTTATTCTTGGTTTTATATGGAATTATATATACCATAATCCCTTGTGTATAAATCCACCTTAAGTATAAGCCTATTCCGTACTGGTACAGGCATTTATAATGCCCATGCCAAGTTTCACTGCTCTGGGAAAAACTCTAGACAGCGTGTACTGCAGCATTAAACGCCCATGGAAATCACAAGTGCCACAAAATTATTGTCTAAACAATTGACAACAAAAGCACAACACAAACAACAGACACACAATCAGTAAAATAACAATCCCTACGTTATGTCCAATTCCACGTATCAATTTTCCTAGGGAAAAAATATTTGTATTATAATTATTTCTATGTTTATTGATATTTACAAATGTTTACTATTTTGTTATTGTTGCTTGAGAACACTATTTTTTGTCCCAAAGGTGTCCCCTTAATATGGGTTTGATTGTATAAAACAAGTTAAAACCTATTGTAGTGAAAATTTAATAAGGAAAATAAAATATAAAATTCTCTATGTCTATAAATGCCATGTCTGTTTTTGTTCTTCATATTTTACCAACCTGCAAAACAATAATACAACAAACAGAATTCACTTCAAGGAAACAAATTGAAAAGGATTAAAGTCTGTGAATTACATACCAATTTAAAGACAGAAGGTAAAGTATAATTTTTTTTTTAACTGATATTAACAATCATAAGACCATAAAAGTTAAGTACTATGCCAGTCTTCATGGAAAAAATAAAAAAAGGATTAAATTCTGTCTATTATTCAAGTTAAGATACCAGCTTTTATCATATTTTCTTGCCTTCTGATCATGAACTAAGGGCATGATTTATAAGTGATATTAATCACAATTGACTTAAAATTCATTTTCCTGTTTATAGACACTCTTTTTTTCTTTTGATTTTCTTTGTTTTTCCGTATATTTTCTCAAGCACTTTGAGCATTCCCATAAAATGGATATGAGCATTCTACAAATCTTATTTACTGTATCTTATTATTATTATCTTATGCCACTTACTATTCTGGCAAACTTAACTAGACCCCGACAGGGACCACAGTTCCTACTTCTTTTTTTAATTATTATTAATAACAAGAGATTATACACTGGTTTCTATTAAATTTATCTTTAATATTTAGAATGTTAGGGGAGGGAGGAAAGAGGTGCTGTATGTATGTAAAAAATCATAAGGCAAGACATTAAAAAAAAAAATAAAATAAAAATAAAATTTTGTTTTCTCATTTAGCAAATAGTTTTGCCAAAAACATCTAGATGGAAGAGAAAATAAAAATAAATAAAAACAGTGTAGTAATGGTTGATTGCTTTAAATATATACAGTATAATTAGGAAGAAATACATCTTATATTTAGAGTTTTTTGGAATTTCCAATTTTTTTGTGGCAGCGGGTTCGCTACTATAATTGGCCAAAAATTAAATTTTATTTTGCATGGTTTGCCTGTTTACAAACTATGATGGCGTTTACATAATACAGACACACATACACAAAAACAATCGCAAAGGTTCCTATTTAGCTTAGTAAGCACCAATAATGTTTCTTATTTTATTATTGTTACTATTTACTATAGAGAGTAAAAGAATAAGGAACTTTCTAGTGAGAAAAAAAATATTATACAAAATTTGAACTTTGGCCTTGGAAGGCAATCACCATTTTACAATTATTGTTATTTATAATACTAACTGCGTGCTAAGTAAATTATGCCGATCTTGTACTTCATCAATAAAAATCTATTGTTTATACATACAATATAAATATGTTTACATTATACAATCAAATGCACTTTGGATACTGTAGTCAAAGGCAGTTTTTATTTTAGGTCAAAAGTAATGTTTTGAATTGAATAGAATGAGGGATGGAACATGGAGTGGAGTTGAATAGCTTGGTGCTTGCCTTCCAATCCCAAGGTCCTGGGTTCAATTCCTATCAGTGTTGCAGGATTATTTTTGACTACTCCATTCCCTATAGCCTCATATTGAGATTTAGTTTGTGTAAAGGTGTGTATGTTTGGCTTGTGAAACGGATTGTCACTTACTCGTAAAAGTGATATATTTGCTAATTGACAATCCATGATGCATGTGTGTGTGAGTGCACCTAGTTAAATAAAAATAAATAAATGGATTTAATTTTTTTTTTGTGTTGTCTCTGGTAATGTACCACTGTATCAATGAATTTCTTAGCTTGGTTCACGAATCACACTGAACTTTGGAAAAGTGATGTTCAATATCATGATGTTCGATGTGAGCCTACACAAGATAACATCGAGTATCTTGCCAGAATCACGATAGGATATCAGGATCTTGGTCTAATATCATGATACACACAACAATGTGGGGGATTTACTTATTAATTTTCTCAAGGCGTTCTTTTGCTGTAAAAGTTAGGTAGGCTAGAAATCGTGAACAGTTCTAGTTGTTAGTGTTAAGATTAATTTATATTTTCAAGGTTTAATAATTTTTTTTTTATTTCGATAGAATCTTGTACAGTATATGATGTGGTTAATAATTGTCCACTGTTTCTGAAAATGTGTTGTCTCACAAGGTCACAACTTTTGGCCAGTGGTGGCACCAGTGGGACAGCGGTGTTAAGCCTCACACTGGACAAGTCAAGTCCCCCACCAGCCCAAGCTTGTCGGACAGTCGGACCTAAAATAGTTTTAAAATAGGCTTACACCAAGCCATGACTTTCAAAGTCGTAGAGTGCCATTTCCGGTCATCAAGAGGTCACTATTAAAAAAAAAAATCTTATCTCCCAAACCCCCCCCCCCTGCATACCTGTCTCTTATACACATCTAGATGTGTATAAGAGACAGCA
>NW_022715822.1:906339-984517 GCF_011630105.1 Anneissia japonica
ACTTAGCTCCCCCCCCCCACCAGAAAATGTATCCTAGAGCCACCACTGACTTTGGCTAGATTGTTGTCCCTGAGCAATGAGGAGTTTGTAAGTTTACTAATAAAATATTATGAAATGCAAATAAAAAAGCTGAACTATCCATTTTTACCCTGCAGACTGTTTTTAAATTCCACAGCTGTTAATAATATTGACCTATACAGTGTGTATTAGAGACAACTAATTTTGCACTCATAAGTAGGTTTAGTTATATACAGACAATTGGCTGCAACTAAAATTCTCAAGTCTGTATAATACTTTTAATAATATGACACCAAATAAAGTAAAATAAAACTAAGATACTACTGCACTGAATAGCACAGTACATGTACTGTACAGTATCATGTGAGGTTTTCAGTAATTAATTCTTTTATTTCAGACACTCTTCAAGCAACTAATTACATAATTAACGAGATATTGCGATCAGGCATCTGTTCCTGAGAGTTTCAAATGAATTTCTGATGGAATTAGTGGATGCCCTTCAAATGATTCAAACACAGTAACATTAGGCCTACTGTAGAGTTGTCTATTCACTGGTGATGAGAATAATTTCAATAACGTCCAATGAAGATACGATGGTGATGTTATTGATGGCGATCATAATTTCTATCTTATGACAGGGAAGTTGATACAGACAGTGATGATGATGATGATGATGATGATGACGACAACAATATCGTACAAGTCACAATTAAAACATTAACCTGACATTTAAATTAAAGTATAGGAGTAACCTACTGGATGACTATTTTTGTCAGCCATTTATACAAATTACAAATCAAAATCTAAATTTCTTTATTTAATGTCTGGACCAAAAATATCAAAATTTTATCCAAGTAAGTAATTTACTAATTTTACAGTTACTGTAAATGTCCTTGTTTAAACGTACAAATGAATATTCATTTAGATGCACTGGAATTTATAATATATCGTTGTATATTATTTGGGCCAGGGCCTGCATGATGAATAAATGTTCATGGAAGTATGCTTATTTTTATAGTACATAAAGAAAATGAAATAAATGAAGTATAAAGAAACCTAAATACAGTACTAATACTAAATGAA
Organism: Anneissia japonica; assembly: GCF_011630105.1. Classification (NCBI taxonomy): domain Eukaryota; kingdom Metazoa; phylum Echinodermata; class Crinoidea; order Comatulida; family Comatulidae; genus Anneissia; species Anneissia japonica. The sequence goes on from NW_022715822.1 coordinate 907,441, forward strand.
TAAAATGCTGATTTTGGATTGGTTTTAAGGGGTGATTTTTATCATTACCTACTAATTTAAAGCTTATGGTTTAATTTTTCTACTGTGTATGCAGTAGTAGCACTGCCCTATTTGGTGATTATAGTTTTACTAACTGGACTCTGGAATTCCACTAAAGAGGTCAAAATAAATTGTAAAGAAACCCTAATATAGTACTACTATAATAATGTATAAAACAATGATTTTGGGTTGGGATTTTACGGTGATTTTTATCATTACCTAACGTATAATAATACTAAATTTAGTATTATAGCTTCTGGTAGATATAATTTCTCTACTATAGTTTTGTATACGTAGTACTGTAGTTCTGCCCTATATGGTGTTTACTGCCCAATTTGGAGATTGTAACTTTACTAATTTGGGCTTTGGAATCCCACTAAAGGTGTCAAAATAAATTGTAAAGAAACCTAATTTACAGTAGGCCTACTACTTTAATATACTGTATAAAAAAAACACAGATTTTGGGTTGGTGTATGAGGGATTTTTTCCCCATAATACTGTACCTACTGTACATTGATATAAACTTTAATATTACTATTATACATAGTATTATGGTTGATATAATTTCTGTTAGTGTATATAGTAGTACTGGCCTATTTGGTGTGTATTACCCTATTTGGTGATTGTAACTTTACTAATTTGGACTCTGGAATTCCACTAAAGGGGTCAAAAATAGTTTTACACCTGACTGCCAATATAGGCACCTTGAAATGTACAAATGAGTTTGCAGATACCTATGGTGATTACTGGTATCACACCAGGAAGGTAAATCCTGCATTTCAACAGTTGGCGTATCAGTGTCATTAACATAAATAAAATCAGTAATGAAGGATGTGGGAGATGAAGATAAAGGAAATTGCGGTAACAGTTTCAAAAGCCTTGAAAATATTAAAATAAATAAAGGACAATAGTAGGTAGGCCCAATTGTTGAATGTACAAAGATCACATATTTGGGTTTATTTTTTCAGAACCACAATTATGGTAACTTTGTGTTTTGTATTTTTTTTAATATTTTAATTTAATTGGTTTTTTTTTTTGGTTTTTTTTTTAAACCTTGTCAAGGATACTACTAAGACACCTTTTAAAAATTGTATTTTCCACCAGAGGTCATTTTGTATATAGTTTGTGTTTTACCAAAAAAACATCATTATTAAATAAATAATTATTATTATTACAATTAAAGCTTGTCCTAACAGTAAAGAACAGCATTAATATATACTTGGAAGAATTTCATCTAGTTTTTAGTTAAAACCATTAGTCTCTACATTAAAGAACATTTCACAGCATTCATTATTCTTTAAGTATTTGAAAAATTTTAAATTTTTGTTTGATTTATAAAATATAACTGAACCACAGCTCAGATCATAAGGGCAAAAAAAAGTACTGTACTGTTTAATACTAGATATATAGGCCTAGCTAATCTCTATCAAATTCCATGGGTATAATTTTAATTACAATTTGTAACACCCTTTAATATTAAATGAATATAACAGCCTACTGCTGAATGCAAAAAATTATTAAATTATCTATTAAAAAACGTGAACAAACCATGCTAACCCAGAATCAGGTCCAAAGTTCATCCTAAAATAATTTTGTAAAGTGGATTTGTCATACAATAAATGAAAAATTAAACATTAACTGTTTGCACAAGATTGGGGCTGTAATAGTAATATAGATAGGAGTGTTCACACTGGGCTAATTTCATCATATTCACATAGCATGATGGATTATACAATACTGTGTGTTCTTCAGGTTGAATTATAAAGTTAAAATCTATAGCAAAACCTGTGAAAACATCAACAATTAAATTAAAATTAGAGCCTAATAAAAAAAAAAAAAAAAAAAAAAAAATCAAATTTAAATTGTTAACTTCAAATGATACAAACTTTTAAATCAGTTTTTTGCAGATTTATGGTTTTTACTACAAAAATTCTTATTATAATTAGGGCTAATATTTTAAATGTGTAAAAACATTTTTTGAAGGTCTGTAGCAAATTTAATAATTTTTGTGTCTGTTTAGAAAAGAAAATACAAATTTTAATCATTCCATTAAGTAGGTAACAATTCAAACACTAAATTATATTAATGTAAGTAGCTCAGTCTGAAATCAAAATTATTTTTTAAATATGCTCACCAAAAAAATGTAAGCAGTGGGTATGGTACAGTACGTCAAAATAATTCACTATACAAAAATTAATGAAGACCTTATTTTACAGATCTAGATCTACAACATTTTTAACTACTGGCTATACAGAGTGCAAGAGCAGATTTTCCATTGAAAAGAGCTCAGAGACCCACCATCATCCCTGAGGACTACACCAGCTTACTACTGACTAACATCTGACTTTCATTTACATATTCACTTTGTTTAAAATGCAATGCAATTAAAAAACCTAAAATGTTAATTAAAAAACATCAACCAGCTGGACTTGGCTTTTTGATGAGATCGTGCTATCAAATTATATTCTAAGGGCCACCAACATCATTAATGCCAAAGATAATAGAAGTTCCGGGTTCCTAGGTCTCCCGACCCCGCAATGGTGCCCTTGCTTAGAAGAGCGCCGTCATGGGGTCAGAGACCGGGATAGAGACATCACAATCACCGACCTCTACTACTATATATTTTCAATAGAAATCAGTGATATCCTATATAGCTTCTCCACTCCATTATAGAGATCCTGCTCGTAGGAGAGTGGACGTTTTAATACAAAGTGCCGTGCATTGTATTACCCGCAACTGCTTTAAAATTTTGAGTACTTACCGGCTTCTAGTTTCTGTATCAAGTAATCATACTTGGAGAATGACTCCAATTTCTCGCTTTTCACCAAAGCTTGCTCCATAATTAGCTGCTTGACCGTTTTCTTTGAGTTCGGTCCACCACCCCCTCCAACGGGACGTCCCCAAATACTTTTAGCGTTGTACTTCGGGGGACTGTAGTCGGGTATATATTGCTGATCTTCATGCCACTTCCCTCGTGGGATGGATAAGGCTACTGAGTTTTTCGGCTGAGTGGCCTGGCTTGATTTAGAATCTATTTGGTCTGCGGCATCGTCATTGCACTTGTTTGGTGGCGCTGCTTTTGATTTTTCTGAGCTCCGGACTTTCGTAGTCCGACCACTATTTTCTTGAGCTCGCTTTAGAACTTTCTCTTGCTCTTGGAATTTTAACAGATTATCTGGAAATATAATTTATTTTGATAAATAATTTTTTATAAAATTAAGTCAACAGCCATTATCTATTTAAAATTGTATATATACATTAATTATTATAACAAAAGTTGTCTGAATTAACTATAACTATACTACCCTATGTTTGCTAATCATTAATATTTGAACTCTAACCTTTTCAACTATTTTTAAAATTTCATTCAACATCGTACTTAGTTGTGATTTTATGTCTTTAATGAGCTGTTTATAATTATTTCACATGGTGATCTTTTTCTTGGATTGTTATCAAATATCAAATTATGAATTCAGCCCAAAGGCTATAATGATTTGATGCAGAATAATTAAGTTTATATCTGTCTTTACAATTTCAATTTTAGCCTAAATTTTCTAAGCCATCCATCGATCGACCATTATACAAGTACATAAATATTTTATACGTATGCAAAAAAAATATAATCTGCACTTGTAATAGGTTGTATAAAATAAAACCTATACATATTGACCCAATTATGGAATTCAACCACCTCATGAAAACTTGAATGTATAAAGGTTATCTTAACTGTGCCTTAAAGATATGAAGTCTGCTTTTAGCTAATAATTTAATAAAAACAAAAATTCATATATGGCCTTTAATGAAATGAAAAAAAAAAGAATATTTTCAACATCAGTAATAAATTTTTCCTACAGTAATTAATTAAACCCTTAAACTAGTGGGCACTCAATGAATTTTCTATAGTTAAACAGCTAGTAAAAATAAAATTCTTTCAGTATGTCTTATTAATATTTAATAGTAATACATAATTGAACCTTGCAGAACTAGGAAATTTAATATTTTAATTTTATGTACAATATAGGATTTTCATATTTTGTCACATTTGCAGGCAGCCCTAATAATATAAATCATGGTGCAAGCTAATAACAAGCAATAAAGCTTTTTTTACCATATTTTATTGGCCATTGTGATACAAATTTTTTTAATTTTTTTATTTATTTGATCATTAAGAATGCATTTTATAAAAAAAAATATTTTTCATGGTTGGAGGCCCAATGTCTATTTTCAGGCCTGGCCCTGAGGTACAATTTAATTGTAATTATGTCAACCTCACACTGAAACTCAGATCTTCAAAATATTATAGAAGCCACCAATAGAATACAGCTGAGTCACTTAATATTTCATTTCTGTTTATTTCTGTTTACTGTACTTTGCTTGACTTACAGATTACACACAGTTTAATAATAGAAGCTATTGTTCTACTAATGATCACTAATCTTGTTGAACTATAAAGGGAGTGGAATGTACAGTGCAACAAGCAACATAAAAAAAATTTAATGTGGTTCTATAATACTGTAGCAAAGGCTAATAAATTATCTTTCAATCTTTTGCCAAATAAAAAAAAATTATATTGCACCTCGTAATCCACTGCTGTACTAAACTTAAGATGTCACTAAATTTACACTACAACACAAAATGGGGGGAATGGGTAAAAAAAAAAATCAGATGGCAAGGCCTTGAAAACAAACTTATAAAGAAATAGAAAAAAATATAAAGGAACCACTTCTGAATAGTTAAATTTTTGAAAAATCTACTGTTCCAAATTAGGATTCAATCCAAAGACTTACCATTCTGGACGGTTTGAAGGTTTTAGAAAACAGATGAGCAGAGTGTGTGGAAAAAAAGTGATTTCGCATTCAAATCTCGCAGGCAAAAACTGCTCTGCTGATCAGTGCTAATCGGTCAATGGACTCCTTCGTTGGATTGGATTGGATTTATTCGGTGTAAACACCAAGGATAGCCCACGAAAGTCTAGAAGAAGACTTATTTCCAGTGGGGTCCTTCTGGTGGTGATTGGACAGTACACCGGGAGACCATGGAGAAAATTTATTTTCTCCATGGGGAGACAATCCCCTACAGTACTCTATTCCGAAGACTGTACTGCGTTCTTTAACGTGCACATGGGCCATAAATGCACACGGGACCAATGGCTTAAACGTCTCATCCGAAAGACGGTGCGCTATTGCAACTTGTATTTCAGCCCTCTAGCTTAAACACAAGGAGAGGCAGCGATGGGAATTGAACGGGGACCTAGAGATCTCCACGGTTCAGCGCACAGACAGTGGCTACCACCGGATTAGCCGACTGAGCTAAGCTGCTCTCTCTTATTGTTGTTGTTAAATTCCCCCAAAACAATGTAAATATACACACTTTTAGTAGGACAGTAATTTTGTAGGAAACACGCATATTCCTGGCCCCAATCTGATTGGTCATTTGTTAAGTCTAAAAGGCCCACTGAGTTATGGTATTATGAAGCAAGTCTCTACAGCCAACTAATTTATATCAAATTCCAACAGACTCGGCAATTTTCCTGCATTAGATTACCATAAAAATTGATTGCTTGATAAACATTAGGATTGCTGGTCTTTGGGCGAGTTAAATATCGTCACAAAAACAATAAAATAACATTCACTTTTCGAGGTCACTCACTTTTGCCATCAGACTCTCTATAAACATTAACAACTTCAATTTACATTCAATTCATAATCGCACAGCATATTCATTTATTCTGGTGGGCATTTCAAAATAAAACAGCATTAATTTTATTGCCCGAGAATTTATCACCGATATGAAGATAAAATTGCTCACGTCTTCGCTTTAACTGTCAACTCTAAATTACAGTACTCTTCACTTCTTCTCTGTGTGGTGTGTTCCTCACCTTTTTACTTACAAAATTTTCTACTATTAGATATTTTTACAAATTAATTTTAAACTTAACAAATTTTGAGTCCAAGATGGTGATGCTTTTATTCTGAGGAAAAGGTGTTTATTGCTTCTTGCCTCAGCATTGTAAAATATGCACTTCTTAAAAATAGCTTTGGACACTACACTTAAGGCAAGATTTTTTTTACCTTGTTTGTCGAACCTGCTGCCCACCAATATTGATGATTTCGAATAAAAATAAAATGTTATTTTCGGCCAATTAGCACACCCGCCGCCCACAAAAAATGGAAATTTCAGAAAAAAATTAAAGTTTTTCTCTATTTTTATTACGCCTGTCACTGCCTTGAAATCTCCAAAAATAACATGTAATTTTGTCAAAATTTGCATATAAACTTAAAGCATTTAACCATCCTATTACTACACTTTTTACATTTTAAAATAACAATTTTATTTTTATTTTCTCCTCCGTGTGGTTGTATATATAGAAAACGAAATTTTGTTTTTATTTTTTTTCCGCCCTCCTCTGACGATCTTTACAAAAAAAGTTTTTGAAACAAGGTATCAAAAAAAGTATTGCCTTAGGACAAAAAAGGAAACTGTTATGTTGCCTAAAAAGTACATTAACATTCAAAAAATCAGGGTTGGTCAGAAGGCACTTTAACTTATTACTAGGCCTACTGTAATTTTAAGTTACATTGTAGGTCTACACACTAATAATGGATCTTGAACTAATAAAACAATTTTAAAATACTTACTTAAACTGAATGAATTTAGCGGCATGTGTCTCATCATTTCCCGGCCCTCAGCTTCTACACCGTACATATCAAACAACTCGTCTAAAGCAGTTGACGCATACTCCTTCATTACGCTAACCTCTTCCGGCATTTTTCCTGACTTCTCTTCATCTGACTGCACACTTATTTCACAGTCTTTATCATGTGAAAGTATGGAAGCAACATCTGCATTACCGTTTCGTAATACTTCGGAAGGGAGTTCATCACGCTTAAAAAGAGCTACGGTACCATCCTCATCAACGCAGCAGACAACGTTATCATTTATCTGCTCTTCGTCAGACTCATCCTCATCTTCAAGTGCCCTATTTGCATAATCTTCTATTGTCATTCGACTGTAATTATTATTAGAATGATTTTGAAAAGATTTTGTGGGGGAGGTATCGTAGTGTTTCACAGTTTGCATATCGGACCTATCTTGCATTTGGCAACTTAAATCAAGTGCACCATCGATACTGTCCTCATCTGAACCATTCTGCATTATCATGCATCTATCTGATTTTCGTAAACATAAATCAAGACTGCCCTCTTTTGTATAAAGGCCAACGTCTGAATCTTCTTTGGTAGTGCTGTTAGGTAAATCATCCTCATTACCGGAATAATCAAATTCTTCACATGCATCGGCGACCGCGCACACTTGTCGCGGAACATACCTTTGATTTGACTTTCGTTTGCGTGCACCGAATAAGGATGATTGTCTCTCATGGTTATTATTATTACTTTCTAATTCTTGCGTTGTAGGTTCTATCTTTGGTGTAGTTTGTCCATTTGTTAGTGCATGATTATCACAACTTTCTTTATGGTAATTATCGCTTTTCCATTGTGATTTTGAGGAAATATTATTATATTCATCTATATAGGTCCTGTGCGACTGCAGTATGCAGTCATTCCCGCTATCGGAGTCATCGACCCCTGAATCTACTTCTTTGTCAGCTTCAGCTTGGTCATCGTTTGGGGTCGTTGCACTCACTGGGGGCACACGCTGAGTTTGTAGTTTAGCACATATTGCATCTAGGTTGAATTTTGGCATTTTTTTGTTTCTTTTTTCTTCTCCTGTGCTCTGCCTTCCTTTTTCTTTCTTATTTGCTTAACTTACTACCTCCACTCTTGTTCACTATAAAAGAAAATAATAATGAAGGTTATTAATTCTTATATTTCAATTTTATATTACATTTTCAAATAATATCTGGTTTTGTAAAATCATTAATTGAATCTAATTCAAAATTACTAGATAATGGTACAAAATCATGTAATATATAGTATCCCTGAGAATTGTCTAAACACTGTCAATGTATTTACTTTTTTCACCATTTTTAGATGATTTTTGGCAAAATACGAAAAACACCCCTACAAAATTGATAAAAGAAAGTAAAATAGAACTATCAACTAAGACAATGCAACACACACATCAGTTTTTTGTTAATTTAATATCAGTCAATTTAACCTTCTAGATACCGTCTTCAACTGTAGTCGAAATTGACCTCAAACCAAGAATTCCCATTTTCGACCGCAGTCGAAATTTAGTGACTAAAAAATAGGTGGTTTTCAAATCGCTCCTGTTTTTATTTTAGCTCCAATACGTCAGAAATTTTGAATACGCATGCGTGAAGGTTTTTTCTTTCGAAATCTGTGAAGAACTCACATGCGCTTACGTAAAAATTTTTAGAAATATCAATTTGAAATCGTTATTCATTTCAAAAGATGAGCCTAGGCCTAGAAATGTGAGGGTGGTCAACGCTTTTGAATGGAAAGATCGTGCTTATAGTTATGGATGGTTGGGTAATTAAATTATATAACTGTGTGGAATAGGAATTTTTTATATTTGTATTTATTTTTTTTTTACTATTTTATTGTTTTATAGCAGCAGCAATTCTCAAAATTTACTGGCATTCATTTTGAAAATAAGGCCCACACCACACCCCTAACCCCCACCCCCTCAAATTATTTTGCAAAAGTAGCCTCGAAAAGAAGTCCATCTCGAAAGATTCTCATCTCACAAAAGAAGCCCATTCAAAATTTGCAAAAAAAAAAAAGAATCATTGGGCTTCAATTCAAGGTTTTGCAGTATAGTATTCAGAGTTGTTTGTATGCTAATTTGTGAAAAAATTCTAATAATTTAAAATTTATATTTAATGAAATACTAAATATACAAAGTTAACAACTCAAAGTGCATATTAAAAACAAATGGTAAAATATATTTAATTCCGCTTCATAAGTTGTAATGTAGTTTAATCTATTCTTTGAGGTACAGTTTTCAAAATTACTAACTGTATAGCAGCAACTGTAAAATCAACATTGCAAACAAGATATTTTAAAAATGTGTCCACAATTAATCTATTCTACACTGTACATCATCATCGTGCTGTATTTTACCACTACAACCATGTATTAGCATAATGTATGATGTACTGTATAAGATAATCTCAAATAATCCATGCAGTGTAGTTTATTCATAGGTTAACACTTTGATTTCAAGATCACAGTACATGAAATCCATAGTTAAAATGGATAATGTAAGATAATCGCAGATTAATCTCAGTTTAGTCCCATGCAGTATACTTTGTCCACAAGTTATCACTTTGACTTCAAGATCACAGATGAAATAGATAGTTAAAATGGACAATGTAAGATAATTACTGATAATCCCATGCAGTATAATTTATCCATGGTTTCACTTATGATTTAAAATTCACAGTAAAGGTAATCTATAGTTAAAATGGAATGTAAAGATAATCCCAGATAATCCATGAAGTACAACATTTGTTTAGTCATCAAGACTTTAATCCAATTAATAATCCAGTACTACAGTATAGTATATTAGTCTAAAGTGATGTGTTAGACCAAACTCACTTTATTTCTAAATTACCTACCTTTACTGGACAAGGAACTAATATATACCTGTAGGCGACCATGTATTATTTTGTATCTAAATACAGAATTCCACAGTCGATCTACACTCTGACTCCCCCGAGGTTTATGTTATCGATGTTTCCATTATTTGAAATAAGGAGAACTAGGTCATACTGACCTTCAGAACACTTCAATCATGAATATTCACATTTAAATTACCAAAAAAAAAAATTAAAATAAAAACAACTAAGGATTGGTAGTAGGAAAAGGAGGATGATGGCATATTGAAGTGGTGGGTAAAGTAAATTGAGAATACGGAGGAAAAAGGAATCTAGATACTTAACCAGTGTGACATGAGGTTTTTTCCGACTTGAAAATCTGGAATTTTGTAAAATATGAAGCATATGAAAATCGAATCATTTATCTTGGGACTTATTTTATTTCCTTCTTATCCAACAGCAAAGTACACTCACTATTAATAGGATGGAATGATGCTTTATAAACCTACGTCGCTTATTGAGGCTTAGGGAGTGATCAACTGTCTTTATAGCTGTGAGAGGAAGTCCTCCTATGAGAGGAACTGAACCCAGGACCCTGAGGTTAGAAGGAAAGCATCTTAACCACTAAGCTATTTATCTCTACTCCATCTATTCAACTCCACACCCAGTTAAGTCATACATAACTTTTGATTCAGATCCGATTTTAGTTATTTACCATTAAAATCATGTTGCAGACTCTATTCCAGATACTGTATGTACTCTAGTAAAGGTGGTCCGTGTATAAGACGACCACTGAGTTTAAGAAGATTTTTGTATTTCGGCCGTATAAGGCAACCTCCCTGTTTCATCGGAATTCCTACATTTGGCTGCTTTATATGGTCTTAATACTGCACCTAGCTGGCTAAAAACGGAGCCAAATGTAGGGCTAATCTTTCAAATAATACTGTTTTTATGGGCTTTTTAATATTCATCAAAATCTTATTCCCTCATTAATTCCTTTTATTCATACTAACAGTTATTAGCTTCATTTTAGTAGTAAACTCATGTGTTGCATATGATCTGTTTTTTTCAAATGTAATTTGCTTTTTTAAGCCTCTTTATACGTGAGACTACACGATAGGTGTTTTTGGAATGGAACTCGTCAATGTTTACCCAGCACTTAACCACTCGTAGTGGTCAGCTGATGTTAATATGTGATGAAATAGTGTAATTATTGCAACTACTAAAGCAAACAAATGGAACTAGACATCCAATAAAACTTAAATAAAGTTGTAATTACTCATTACAATTCGTTAATTCATTATTCAGCCAAATCTGAAACCACTTGCATCACAATCGATAATATTACTGTACATCATCTTTACTGGATACTACCACCTTCATAATTAATAGTACAAGATGTCTGAAATGTTTTGGAGTCAAACTCAGTACAGTAGGATTAATAGTACAGTAATACTAACTATTGCAACCAGGGACCATTTTTACATGAAATTTAATACAAATAAAATAAGTACAACTTTGCGCTGTCTTTTGACTAAGTAAATTTGTTAGTCACAAGCGTTCGCTAGCTCCATCATGACTCATCAGGTGCTCATTCACAAGATGAAGTTAGCTTGAGCTAGAGATACAGTTACCTGATGAAGTTAGCTCAGCCTAGTGATACCTGATGAAGTTAGCTCAGGCTAAGGATACCTGATGAAGTTAGCTCAAGCTAGCGATACCTGATGAAGTTAGCTCAAGCTAGCGATACCTGATGAAGTTAGCTCAAGCTAGCAATACCTGATGGAGTTTGGTCAAACTGTCAATACAGTATAGCTTGTGTCTTAAAAATTTTTTTATTTAAAAGAAGGTGCTACTGTTACTTATTTGTATTTCACGTTCTAGTGAACCTAATAATGGCTACAACTTTTATTTAAAAAAAAAAACACAGTCAACTGCCCAACCAATCAGCAGCAATTTACCCGGTGTAGCAAGACCCGGTGTATGATAAAAATGGCCACAGAAAAAAATGGCCCCTGAAGAAAAATGCCCCAATGACAGGTACAATTGGGAAAGAAACCTATTTATAAATTTTCAGTTTTCATAGAGTTTTTATATTAGTTTTCAATATAGTTCGCCCTCCGTTTTGAGACCACTTTAGGTCCTGAAAATTTGGGGTGGTCTCGGAGTTGGTCTCCAATTAGAGGGCTAGCTTTATGTTAAAGATTGTTACTTGGGTCTTTAGAAAAGTGGTCTCGAATTAAAGAGGTCTCGGAATTACAAGGCTCTCGAATTAGAGGGTGCACTGTACTATCTTAAGTGCTGTACTAATATTGTTTTATTTATTATTTTTCTTTATTTATTATTATGTAAAAAAAATTATGTTGTATATTTCAATTGGAGCCTGAACTGCAATGGTTAATGGTTGTGCGCTTGCATACATTCATCTCTATATGCGCTTTCCAGGACAATAGAGATGAAAAAAAAAAAAAAAACAGAAAAAAAAAGGTTGAAACGGGAAAAAGAAAGTTGTACAGTAAAAAAGAAAAACAAACAAAAAAAAAGAAAAATTTCAATGGTTAATGTTTGTGCACTTACTGTATATACCGCATATAAAATTTGTCTCTATGTGCTTTCTAAATTCCAGGACAACAGAAAAGAAATTTAAAAAAAAAACAAAAAAAACAAAAAAAACCAGAAAAACTGGTTGAAACGGAAAATGAAAGTTTGCAGAAAAGAAAAGCATCACAAATAAACATGAATCGTTTCGTGCATTAAGATAATAAATCGATCCAAATTTCCTGTAGTCTGGTTAGAATTACCTTCATTTTTGTTGCACTTTTTTTCCATAATTTTTTATAGTTCAATATACTGGTACCTGTACGAATTATTTTTTAACTTTATTTTTAACCAATTTGTTATTTTAAATTCTATTTCTCACAAATCTAAATTTCTTTCATCATTTTTGTACTTATTTTTCTAATTTGTATATTTTTTATACTGGTAGAATATGTTCTTTCATTTTCTCCCATTATTAGATTTAAGCTTTTATGTTACTTGCTAACAACATACTGTACTATATAGACTTGCTAGGGGTCATTCATTTATAAGGGCAAGTTAAAGAAAACCTCTGTGACTACAGTACCCTCTCCCTTCATTCTCCCAGAAAAGTACATAATGTCCATTTTCTTCCATTATTAGATCTTTAATTTTTTATGTTACTTGCTGTACTATACAGACTTGCTAAAGGGTCATTCATTTACATTCACCACTATTTCTGATAATAGAAAACTTTACGATTCAAACAAATGAGGCATGTTGTGGCGAAATGGTTAAGTTGTCGCACAGTTCATTATTGAGTAAATGAGCTATAAAAGTTGGGAGCTAAAAAAATTGCCTAAAAATCCAAATTTGTTTTTCACTATAGATCAACAGTTTAATGTCTTATTAATCATCTCCTAAAGTATTAGTTCTGGAAGTGGTCAACAAATTGTTTATTTAATGTTATTTTGATAGTTCATTCTATTAAACAATGTATGCACAAATAACTTCAAAAGGCAATTACTCAAAATCATGTTTATCTTTACTCTACGAGTACTGTACATTCACTTTCCAATAACTTAGGCTTGAAATGTCCAATTTGAATAAATGACCCCTCATTTTAAAGATCACATACTAAGGTATCTAAAAATACTAATAACTTGAATTTCAATTTTTGCTACAACTTAGCCATTTTGCCACGACATGCCTCAAATATGGATACTGTACATGGTAATATCACCTTAACTAACTGTAAATGAATGTACAGTAACTTAGATGATGTTTGGTTTAAATCAAACACGTCCGTTTAGCCAATCTCAATACACGTATTACTGATTTGTTAAAAGATAACTTTTCTAATCAATGGTTATATAGTATTAAAAACACTCAAAACAAGCTACGTACTTATTGTAAATTCTACAGATATAATTATGACAAATAATTGTTTTCTCTAGGACACTGTCGTTAAGATCCTGCAAACCAATTGGCATAAACATACATAAATAAACATACGTAGACCTGTGCTTTTATGGTTCAAAAAGTATGTTTGTGGAGCAAGCGCACAATACTGGCCCTGTTTATTTTATTCAGTTTTAAGTTCCATGAAAATTTTTAAGTTTTCCAGATAGGTCTATTGTTGTTGGGTTATTTTTTTCTTCAAGATTTTACCCAAGGCAGCATCATCAGCTCCAATTTATTTGGGGATTAGTTAAGGTCTGATTAAAAGACAACTTTTTCTCCTACTACACTACTCAGTACTGGTTCTGTACAGTATACGAAAATTTGTTTTTGGCCAATACCAAATATGGTAAAGGCAAGCCTATAAAATAGCAGGAATACTTGCATAATTGATAAAACATTCTGGATATTTTCTGATTTGAGGAATAACAAAATTAGCCTCAAAATCTCTTGAAAGGTTCCAGGGGCAAAGCCCTGAAAAATATGATAATTTAGGGGTTTCAAAGGCTGTAGAGTCTACTAATACGTAGAAAATACATTTTATTTCTCCCCGACGAAGTGTGGTTTTTTTCGGGAGGAAGGTGGCCAGCTCTCCCCGACAGGGGCCCCGTCTCCTGCTGGCGCCACCCCTGTGGACAGGGCTTATATTTTTTTTTTCCTTTTCTGTTGTTGTTAAGCGCCTCGAGGTTGTGTCAATGTGAGGTGCTATATAAATCCAGAATTATTATTATTATTATTTATCCTACAGCATGAAGGGAATTATTCTAATGACACTACCATATGATCTTATCTTTCAAAATAGTTCTATACAAAACAATTTATAACAATTTTACTTTCTTTTTCACATTAATGTTTTTCTTATTAATAATACAGTATGATATGGCCTTGACTATTAGATCATGTGTGATACTTTTTTTTAAAATTTGGTTTACTGTACACTATACTGTATAGCCTGTTCTTGTGAGATATCTTTATATTAGTAATTTATATTAGTATTTCTTCAGTACTGTATTTCTTTATATTAGTATGTTATATAATATTTGCTTGTATCTTCTAATTTTGAAACTTACAGTTAGTTTATAATAAAGCAGCAGCATCACATCTATAATCGACATAAAAATATTATTTAATAAAACTTACATAATTATTCTTTATTAAATTACTGTATTCTGGTACAGTAGAGAAAAACCGGGCACGCACTGTGAAATACAATGGTCGTAAAACCGTCAGTTGCTGGTAAGTGCTAGACGATGCAACACTGTCTAATGGATTGTAGTTGGCAAGAAATCGACAATAAAAACTATCCACTGCGCGCATGTCGCTGCAGTGCATCCTACGTAGAAGCGCAATCAACCGACGACCATCAGATGCAGTGTCATATATTACATTAGTAGATTTATAGCATTTAACATACTCTAGTAGTAGTAGTGAAAGAAAGATACGATGACATTATGTCAAGTCTATTCAATTACTAGAAAAATTCAATTACTAATTAGCATAATTATAGTACAATATAAGCAAACACAGATGGAATGGAATAATTCCACATAATTAATTATCCTAGCTAATAATCAATACATGATTAAAACACAAGTATTAAGAAAAGAAGACATAAATTGTACAGTATATCAAGAGGGCTGGACAATTCATGGAGTACTTTAATAGTATACTACTGTAGGGTGAATCTAAACCTTGTATCGATTTATCATACTTGACTTTAAAATTTATTATGTGTTAGACAATTCGTACCTTGTCGCATCAAACCATGAATGAATCTTTCGTATAGTACGCAATGACTTGACGACTGATTTATTATGAGTTGGACATTTTGTACTGTGCACTTGGGCACACTGTAGGAACAAAGTTAAATATTTTTCATAATTTTCACCTAGAAACTTACTGTATATGAAAATGAAAGACATGCTTCTTTTTAACAACTTTTAAAAACCAATTTTTTTTATATTGTACCATAACTAGAATGCTATTACACGATATACGGTATAGTAGGCCTATTATACTGTACTGTACAGTAGGTGTTTGGAGGTAATTTATTATTGTATACATTTACAGTATAGTTTATATTCTAATAATAATTAATGTAATAATAATTTTTTAACTTTTTTTAAAATAAAACATTGCATTTTTAAAACAACCTGTTTTGTTTTATATACTATATTTATATACTTAAAATATAACAAAAATGTTTTATTCCAACAATGTTGGATTCACATTAAAGTAAGTTACCATTTCTCATCGAAGATGGAAGACAAATATTTTTATCTTTCTAAAATAATAGATTTTGTATGTTTTACCAGATTTTAAAAAAATTAACAGATATTTGAAAGTTAAATAAGATTATTTTTTTAATGTGCAATGTTCTGTAAGACAAGTTGACATTTACCATAGTTCCTCGGGTTTAAGCCCACCTGCTATTTAATGTACCAGCCTTACCTCAGGAAAAAGCTAAGGTATAATTTGAATGAGTAAAGGCTAACTTTTATAAACACTCTAAAAAAAAATCAAATATTGGCTTTGAATTAGGTATGCAGTGATGAGTAATTGCTTTTTGATTGAAAAGGAGATTTCCCTAGTATAAGCCCACCCCACCAAAATCAGGCTTACTATATACCAGAGAAACAGTAATTAAATCTACAGTAACTCATGTATTAGGTTTTGCACCTGTTACTACAGTATTTACTAATCTCCCAATACTAACCTTTTATTAAGATTTATTAGTTGGACAAATCTAATACTATTAAAATATTCCTAAAATTTGCCTGGTAGTAGACATATTCAGTTGTAGTAGTAGATTAGCTAAATTGCATGGTAACTATTTTCTTAGAATTTGATGGAAAATATAATAGGTGGTTCAAAATAAAAAAAAACAATAAATTTATTTATTATAAAATCTGGAATATTTCCTTTCTGATATTTTATTTTTTTTAGCAAAAATGTTTTCTGGCAAGACTACTACAGTACTTTCTCCAATAAATATATGTATAGTACAGTACTATAGTATAATAATTATAGAATATTATTTTTTTATGGGAGAATGCTATTTCAAGAATTAAGCTATAAACCATATGAAGCAGGTCAGTGATACAAGAATTAGAAATATTCAGTGTGTTAAGAAAAGACTTGGAACGTATCACTTTGCTGATTCCCTACCGTGCTACATTAGAATGTTCTGAGGGGGGAAAGTTGTACGATAGAGAAATCTCTGTGTCGTCTGCTATAGATTGCGTCGTCTGCTACAGAATTTTGCCTGTATTCCTGGAATTCCATAGCAACTATTTAGCTTTGCGAATAAATAGTTTCCTCTCTGGGCCCATGGCCTAATTTGGAAGCAAGAAGAAATTGAGCTATGGCAGGGTTTTGCAGCAAAAACATAAATTAACCAGGCACATAATTAGTAACTCAACTCGCGATGAATCTCGGACTGAGGCAGGGATAATTAAATCTATAGTTCATGAGCATGGGGTCAGGTATAAATTCATTTTTTTTAAGTGGCTGTTATGTGACCTGATTAATAATTGGATTGAAATACCAAGATAACCGCTACTATGAATAATTATAAGGCTTATACGGAAATTTCTGCTTTCAATAAATGAAAGGCAATTCAAAATTTTAATTAAAATTATTCAAACAAGAAAATTTTAAAAAGATGAATAAAATTATTTAAAGGAAAACTTTAAAATATTTTGAAATGCAAAATACCAAAAAAAAAAAACCAAAAAACCATAAATATCATTTTTGAAATTAACTTGCTCATTTTTAAAGTAACATTAAAATTATCAACTAGAACATAGAAATTGGTGTACCGGTATGTTTACGGGTAATTTTACAGTGTAAAATGGTAGAAACACTTCCAATCACTGGAAGCGTTATTATCTTTATTCAGTATAAAAATCAGGTACACATTTTTAAAATTTTATAATTTCTATGGTTTAAAGACATTTTCCACAAAATGCTCAAATTTGCAAACACCACAAATAGTAGGCCTATTATTTAAACTTAAATATTTATTGGCGGGAATTTTTTTTTAATTCTAATTTTTAGTTGAAATAGGCTTATTGAAAAATTAAAGCAACTTCATATCTTTTGAATATTAAACCTATATTATATTTAGGTGGTAGTATACAGTGTCTTATAAAGTAAATTAATATTTAATTTTCTTAAATTAGGAAGCTGATCACGATCATGAAAACCTGTTTAACAGCTAAATTCCAACAATCTCTGGCACTCTGTTAAAAGTCATTTTCTTAAAATATTAAAATCTGTGTGAATATTTTCAAAATTGTCTCTTTCATAACAGTCCACAGGAAATCATAAAATCACTAGTAGAACTAATGTGTTTTCTCATTTTTTTTTCTTACAGAAAATCAATATCAATTTCTTATTTTATGGTAATCGTAAAATGGAAATATATTATAAATACAAATTTTGAAATCACTTAAATAATAAATTGCTTGAGAAATGAAATCGCACTATTGACCCAGACTCTATGACATATGTTTCCATTTTGTATGTAATTTTCTTAGGAAAGGAACACTTTTCTCATTCAATTTATAGTGCAGAATTGAAAATTATGATGGAATCTTGATCCAGTGTCCAGCTGGAATTGTCCTACGGTCACTCAGTATGTAGTTAAACAGAAAGCAAACATTTATTATACCTCGTTTTGTCAACCGGTGATTTAAAATAAATTTCTTATTTTTTGCAAACAGCCTCTATTATGAAAGTGGAAATTTAAGATTTTAACTTTTTTGATTACTCATGTGCGACACGATGAAATCTCCCAATAAAAAATCATTCATTCTGCTTCACAATTAAAATTATAAATACAGTTACTCTATAAACTATCAACCAAATTAATGAACATGTGTACATCGCAATCAGTATGCACACAACAGGGCTTTAAGCGGGGCCAACACTGCCCTCTATTACACTGAAATTTACATATTGTCAATAAATTGCGTCCAGGTCCACAAGAATTGCTTAATCTTCATTGATCTGTGCCATTTTCCATTTTAAAAATTAAATACTGTAACCATACCAAACAAAAAAAAAAAAAAAAAAAAAAAAATTATCATCACTCTATGATAAAAATATAATTATGTTATCATATTTAAATCAGGCTAATCTATATTATGAAACCTGTTTACTGGTTTTGAATGAATAAAATAAAAACATAAAAAAATTAATACCAATTTAAATATTAACTAACTATAAAAAAAAAAACCCTATCAAGTGATATAATTTACTTTTCAGAGAATGAACACCTAGATGTTACTTTTATAAATTGAAAAGAAATATAGAAATGTGTTTTACACTGGCATAATACTACAGTAGCATAAGTAGAGGACTGTAATTCCAATTTGTAATAGATCACTCCAAATAAAAATCTTCTAATTGTTCATTTAATACCCTTAAACTGGTGAGCAAAACATGGGCTAAACAGTAATTTTTCTATAACAATAGTACCACTATCCTGTGGGTTAGTCAATAATTGCAAAGAAAGAGAAGAAAAGCTTGTTTTCAGTAAAATGCTATCTCAGCCCTGAAGAGACAATACAACAGACCAGAGTTTAATCTCTCGCTCATTGTTTGCTACCTTGAACAAATTGACAAATGTCTCGAAAAAAGCGTTTCCATAGAGTTACTATACAGTTTACGCTCAATACCTGACTGACCAGGGTTCTCCATGGGGGTAATCTTGCTTTACCTAGATTAATAAAAGCACTGGTTGCTAGGCGCCCAGCCAGTGCTTTGTTGTTGTTTTTATGAGCCCAAGTGAGATCAATAAAATATTGCCATGGTTACAGCGAGACTTTGGAATAAGAAACTGTCCAAACAATGCAGACTTTAGCTATAAAAGAGGAATTAATGTTTTATTCATGGTGTAATCTTTTGTCAGTTGTGCCCTACTGTATTATTATCAAATTGTTTGGGTTTTCTTATCATAAATCCACTGTTATCACTTGGTGCAGTAGCCTGATAATTTTGCATTAGATTTTAGGCCAAAACAGTACAACAATCCAATATTTCTTTATACCTCCTTGATTCAATGAGCTACAGTATGTCTACAAATAAAATTAACATTTTGAACCCTAAAAATCTCACACACTATTCATAATTATATACATAACATTGAAATTATTTGAATTATTAAATCTCAATACTTCAACTACAGTATATAGGTTATACTATAGGTATTTTTAGAATAAACACATTTCTACATTCACAAAATAAGAATGATAACCTGTATATATAGAAACAATTATTAAATACCCTCAGATATTTTTATAAAATTATACAAAAATAATATTAAACATACAACACTTGGATAAAAATGAAAACCATTTATAAAAGTTGTAAAGGTGAAAAGTCCCTGTAATATTTCCTGAATATATAAAAGAAAAAACCACTACAAACCACTTCATAATTTACATTATTATAAGTATCACAGGAATAAAATTCTGCACTACAGTATTTCTTTTTCCATCAGGAGTCGAAATTTGAGCATTCAGTAATGATGGGTGTCATATGCTGGGAGATGCACTCCTCCCACCCCATGGTGGGAAATTAGTTCCACTTAAACAATGGGTTAAAATACTCAAA
Source organism: Anneissia japonica (assembly GCF_011630105.1). Taxonomy (NCBI): domain Eukaryota; kingdom Metazoa; phylum Echinodermata; class Crinoidea; order Comatulida; family Comatulidae; genus Anneissia; species Anneissia japonica. Next base: position 927,602 of record NW_022715822.1, read on the forward strand.
ATATTGACCATTAATTTTTCATTGGAATAGGGATAATAGTTCTGCATTCTCAAGTTGTTGGTCACTGCCTAATCCATTCTGGATTCCACCTCCGATCTACTTTCTTTATTTCATTTATTTTTTCCTATAATGATGATAGGCTACAGGTACATTACAGCACCTTATGTAGCAGTAAACTGTTCAACATGCCCGAGATTCTATAGTAGGTTGATATCATCCAGTTTTTCCAAGATGCCATTCCAAGAACCAGCAGGTCCATATAGTATGTTAGGCCTACTTATACTTTGGTGACCTTTTTTTAATAATTACCATTACCGCCACCAAACTACTACCACCATTACCGTCATCGACATACCTGTTCATACTGTATGAAATGTAGACCAATGGTTCCCAACTACTCTACTGTAGGGGTTTGTGAAAAATAATTGGGGATCTGCCAAATTAAAACGGCTGCCAAAAATGTTTGGGTCCGCTAGGTTTTTCGACTAATTTTTCATGTTTTCGTCATTTTTCTTGTTTTACAACAGTGCGATAAACATCTTACTGCTAATCATATGGTGCCTAAATCAATAATGAAATAGGCCTACCTTTGATCAGTGGAATCATGAGGGAGGGGCCCATAAATTTTAGAAAATTAAAAATAAATTGGAGACAAAACAAAATTAAATTCAAATGTTAAGTCATTTGAGCCATTTCCAAACATCTAGAAGTGCTACAGACATAAACATTTTGTACCTTTTTATTGTTGAAATATCAACAATGAGTAGGCCTAGCATTTAGACATGGAGGTCCGTGAAGACTTTTAACATGTCCCGAGGGGTTCACAAATGCAAAAAGGTTGGGAACCACTGATGTACGTGTGGTTTGGCCTAGTGGTTGCGGTTTTGCCGCTCAACCTTGAGGTCGGGGGTTCAATCTCTCACTGTGCATTTTGCTTGTGTCCTTAGGCAAGGCACTTTACCTACGGTTGTCTCTCTCCACCCAGGGGTACGAGTGGGTACCTGGTACAGTAGGTTCGAACACAAAATGCACTGATTACAACTGCAACATTATGAAATTCTCCCAAAGGACTACAGTATGTGTTTCTATAGTGCTTGATCCAATAACCGGGGGAAATAAAGTGAAGTGCTTAGAGCTATATAAGTCAAACATATTTCTATCATTATTATTACTGTAGACTAATATTTTGTTCTGAAAAACAACCATGTGTTCACATACTGTAGGTTGGTAAGTAAAATACTTTTTAAAATTCATTTTTGTAGCTTAGGCGGGACATTTTTTATACCTTGTTTCGCGAACCCGCCACCTGCCAATATTAATGATTTCAAATAAAAATACAATTTTATTTTTGGCCAATTAGCGCAATTGCCGCCACAAAAAACGGAAATTTCAGAAAAAAATATAATTTTCTTTATTTTTATTACGCCCATTGCTGCCTTGAAATCGCCAAAAATAACATATTTCTTCATAATTATATACGGTAAATTTAAAGAATTTAGCTATTACTACACTGTTTACATTCAACAATAACATTTTATTTTTATTTTCTCCTCCATCTGGATGACTTTGCCAAAACCATTTGCTAAATAATAAAACAAAATTTTGTTTTTATTTTTTTCCATCCTCTTTCCTCTTTAAAAGAATAAGTTTGCAAAACTTCGTATTACAAAAGTCTCCTCTAAGTAAAATACTGTAGGCCTACCACATTTGTCTCATTATTGTGGCTTAATCCATTTAAGTTGCAGCCTGACCTTGAGTATGTTAACAGCAGCCTAGGGACACACTGTATGTTGCACATAAACGTTTCATCATTTGTAAGCACTTCCTTAAGTAATCAACCTAATGTGGGCAGATTAATTGAAATTTTGAAAATGCCAACACTAACAGCAAATATATTGTCTATTAAAAAAAAAATGTTTTAAACATTACACTGAATTTATAGGTTATACAGTATAAAGTTGTATGAAGGTCATGAGATCTAGTACAGGCTGTGAGGAAGGTTGGAAGTTCTAAATACAGGTCTCAAGTTCAACCAAGTTCCAAATGTAGGTCTCAGTAAAAAGTAAGGTCATAAGCTAGTAAATAGAAATTAAGTTCTATTTGGATGTTCAAGATGAAGGATCCATGCTATTAATGTCTAACAAATAATTTTTTTTAAAGGTCACCTAATGGTTACAAAGTAAAAATAATATAGTTTAAAGATTAGTTTATAAAGCTATTTTAGTGGTTAGAGGTTTTTGAATTATTAGTTCAATTTTTCATATTCTTTTTTCTATAGTATTTTGTACTGTAATATGGACAATCTTGATTCCGAAATAAAATATTTGATTTGATATGGTTAAGGATTTCCATAAGCAAGTCTAAACAATATAAACTAAAATATGGTATTTTTAGACAAGACTTCTTTATCTTGTTTCACAATAAGGCTGCCGATAATGATTATTTAAAATAAAAATAAAATATGTTTGGCAGAAAAATATAGGCCCAATAGTTTACATTTATTTTTATCTTATGATAATAATATAAATTGTTTTTCATCAGAATCACGTAAATATGCATTATCAGTTCAAAAAGGCGAGACTTCTTTTAAACCTTGTTCCGTGAACTTATTTTTTTAAAGATCGTCGGAGGAGGGCGGAAAGAAAATAAAAATAATATTTAGTCTTCTTATTTATAAAAATGGTTTTACCAAAAATAAAAAAATTAAAATAAAATTTTATTGTTGAATGTAAACAGTATAGTAATGGGATGGTAAAATGCTTTAAATTTATATAATATTAATCATGTGTGCGGCCCGCCATATTTTTGGCAAGAAAAATTCATTATTACAGCTTGACACCGATCACCTGTAACATTTATATGAAACTGAGTGTACAGTTGTATAAAAACAGTGCATGAAAGGTGCATGAAAATGTCAAATTTGGTTACAGCACTCAGTGTTGGCCATCCCTACAGTAACTGTATTTTATGACAACATGTTTTTTTGCTATTAAAATTATAACTTTTTATTTTCATCATCAAATGAAGCCTCCAATCACAAGATTTTTCACAATAATGTTTGCTAAACAAGATATAAAAGGGTATCTACTTTGGATAAAATACACATCATTTTTCAGAATTTTAATCTTAGTAAGGCAGTAGTTACCCGGGGAGCTCATTTCCTTTCCAACCAAACACGAGGGTGCCGCAGTCACTTCAAGACACGAGACTACCAATTTTACTGAAAATTCTTATGGACTTGAAACTTCCATAATATCAAAATCGCACTGTGCTCTAAAAGACGACAGGAAAAAGGCCACTCGGTAGTGCTAGAGAGGGCGTAATACTGACTGGTTCCCAATGGGAAAAAGTGTTCCGTCAGGTCGCGATCTCGTGGCTGTACCAAAGGTAGGCTTAGCAGGGGCTTAGTACCCAGTCTAGCTTGAAATTCCCGCTATCATCGTGTGAAAAATCGTGGCACTTTGACATAGGATAGGCCAGGGACTTTAACTACCGATTTCACCCCAGTTATTTCCTACACTTGTGCTACAAAGTCCTCGTAAGTATACGCCATATATGCTGCAACTCCGCCTCCCCGTGCAGAAATATTTGAGAGTGAGCCCCCCCCCCAGGAGGGGGGTAGCTATCTTCCACATTAAAGCCCCATTCCTGGCAAGATTTCAGTTAAGAAAAATCTGATTTTTATATATGTTATAAAGATTTAAAAATGTAATACGAAATTGCTAATTTAACTGAATTTAGACATTCCTAAACATGAAAAAAATGTAAAGTAAGACTGAAATTTGATTTTTTTTTTTGTGTTCCACATAACAATTAAATGATGATGGATTTTTTATGTTTGATTTTGCGATAGGTTTGCGAAGAAATATAGTAGGCGCCGAAAACATTAGCCTATCCAACACTGCTAGGCTAGGCCTAGCCTTACCTCGATTTAGGTTCTGTTATCACACATAAAAGCGGCCGACATGATATTTTGTGCGAGATGCGAAATACAAAAACCAATTTCATTAGAGAGGATGCACTTTATTGACTGTATGAATTATACATAAAAGCAAGAGCATTCCAGCGGATGCGATCTACAACGTCTGAATTTGCCTAGTAACAAAGAATTTGTCGAGAAAATGGTATCTCCTATAAGAACTAGTCTGTATTTCTCATTTATTTTATTCTTTTGCAGGGGCGTACGCACCCCGCAAATTCTGAAAGCTTCACTAAATTGCCCCGAGTTCTGCTTGCCCCTTGTGCTTTCGTTTCGACCCCCCCTTAGATTTTTCACCGTACGCCAAATTTTTTGTGTAAAACTAAAATTTTTGCCAATATTTTTCCATTGTTTATAATAGAGTAAGGCATATGAATTTTTTCTAAAAAAAAATCTTAGTGAAATTTTGCCGGGAAAGGGGCTTTGAAATTATTAAAATAATGCCGATGTCAGCAATAAATCTGTGTATGTTTTATTCCGATTCTTGTTAGAATTACATTGATAGATTATACAAACAAATAAAGCACATAGGCCTAGTATAATATTTATATTAACACTAGTAGTTGATTATCATAGCAATTACACAACATAAATAAAAAGTGTTGGGCACTTTCCGGGGCACTTTCTTGAACGAAAATAACCACTTTCTGTTCTCTCACTCATCATGGTTCCCACTCAGGTTGTAAATTTGTAGAAATTTAAAACCTGATAATCGAATAAATAATTCAACTTTAGTTAAAATTGCCATTAAACTTTTTTAGCTGAAAGTTTAAAAAAACGAAAAGACATTAAACCAATACCCACCATCGAATAGGGCCCTAGTTAGTAGTTGGGTCAGATTGTAAGTAGACCTACCAACCACCACCTACTACTATTCTATCATCAATCATGACACAACAAGACGATATCATCACTCAAAAATGCCAGCCTAGGTTTTCCTTTTTAGAAACTAATCATTTCGGGAGGTGACACGCAGCCAAAATTAATCATAATGTATCGTATGTACTTTACTTATATAATCCGCTTTGATTTCACACGGAGTTCAAATCACAAAACATGTAAACTTAGAAAAATAACTTACCACTTTCAACTTCATTCTCAGCATTCGAACTTCCAGCTACGCAAGTGTGCAGTGTGTGTGGCGGCGATATAACAATTTACGTTATCTCTAACTCTCTCTGAGCTGCCTGTCTGGCGTTTGACACCGAAGCTCCCATTGTTTAATGAAGCGAAAAATTTAACATTTTAAAAATACGTTTATATATTTCTCATAATAATCTTGTTCTTCATTTCATTATACATAAATATGCCATGATAACAAAAAAAAAATAAAGTTTAGTTTGAGAGTGTAATTTAATAAAATAGTATAGATGTATTTAAATTTTATTTTCTATTTTAAGCAACTCGCAATATAATTTTAAATTGAGGATGATGACAATCACCACGACGACGACACGAGCAGTTCAGACACTGTTGTTTACATTTTTTTTGCATTATCAAGATAAGTCAATAATTTTAAGCTTTTCACGTCGAAATGTCTGATTTTTCTGAACAGGAGTATGATGAAGAGCAAGAAGGGACTGATGAACCTGAGTTAGAACTAGAAGCAGGCGAAGAAGAAGAACAAGAGGACCAAAAAGAAGAAGAGGTAGGCCTACCTATAATACATACACTGTACACTAGCTAGGCCTAGCTAGCCTAGGCCTAGGCCTAGCTATGATTAGTAGGCTAGGAAGCCCAGACGGCCCCCAGAGCAGGCCTGTCTGGTTGTGGCCTGCCTACTTACCGTGGCCTACCTAGCTAGGCCTAGTAGACCTAGAGGCCTTAGTAGTACGGCATTTTAATGCTATTATTTGGCCTAAGAATAGGCTGGCAAAGTTATTTGTTACACCTCTGCCTCTGGTCATAAACCAATTCCTTTAAATTCTGATATTCCTAGCCTAGAGAGGGGCCTAGGCTAGGCCCTAGGCTTAGATGTTGTACTATTAGTAGTAGGCCTAATTGTAATAATAATGATATGTAGGCCATAGACTAGGCCTATATGTGTTTATGTTTAACTACTATAGACTATAAACCTATATAGTGATTGTTACTGTTTTAGCGCGGCTTACACACCTGCCAACTCTCGCGCATAAATGTATCAGGCGCAAACAAAGTTGACTATATCTCTATATTATTATAAGCTATGTGCGTATTAGCCTTGGCTGCACGCTTGCAATATCATTGCTGATACTTTAAGTACACGTCTAGAATTGTAAATGGACAGTTGAAGACTGACCCTGCATACTATGTTAACATACGATGAATAATTGTTATATTAATTTATATAACTTTTCATGAGTTTTATTATTAATGCGTAACGTCATATTTTGAACTTAAAAGCTTACTTCCAAATATCAACAAGACGAGATGTTACACCCTCAATGGATGAAATTAATTTATTATTTGCAGAGATTATTAACACTTCTAATTTTCAGAATATCCCGGAGAAAACTCTGACAAAAGAAATGGTAGAAGATGGTCTTTCACTTCTATGCAAGACTGGTAATGGTCTTGCTCATGCATATGTAAAACTGGATTTGAAGGACAAGTAAGTTGAATTAAAGAATATTTATACCTACAGCAACAACACATCTTCCACTTAACAAAGAGTACAAAAACAATACACACTAACACAGTCAGTATGTTCCATCTTGGCAAAGAAAAATTACTGTAGTGTCCTAATGATTTTGAAGCTCTGTTTATTTATTTTATTTATTTCAACAATATTTTACAAGGGTGGTCCATCCAGCCGGAGCTGATCATTAGGGACCCTCAATACATAAAACAAGTAACAAACGAAATATAGATAGATAAACAAAGAAATTAAAATGAAAAAATAATAATAAAAACAAAGTAACAAAGGAGAAGAAATTATTACATATATACATATTACATAAATAACATTTAAAATAAAATCAAATTGACTATAAAATAATTAAAGGCAGAATAATAAGGCAAAAAAAAGAAAAGCAAAAAATAACGAAGTTAAAAATAAAATTTAAAAAAAAAAGTTTAATATATATTTATAATGTATAATAATAACATAAAACAAGTAACAAAGGAAATAAAAATAGATAAACAAAGAAATAAAAATGAAAAATAATAATAAAAACCAAGTAGCAAAGGAAAAGAAATGTTTATAATAATAGGGCCTAAGTTGGCTCTTTTTGTTGCAGCCGAAAAATATGTAAATAACATTCTAAAATCTGCATCTTCCAATCAGCATCAAATTTAAGGAGGACCGAAATACATGTAACATTATCAGTGTGTGAAGATTTAAATCGGTCCAGTAGTTTTTAGAGTTATGCGCCGGGAAGGACATACACACACAGAGACGTGCACTATTGCAGTGACCTTCACCTCTCCTTCGGAGAGGCAAGGGCAATAATAAAAGTTTCAACCATGTTTTTTCCTCTATCTTGTTTCTTAAAAATAAGAATCAATTTTTTTGTTTACAGGGAAGTAACAGATATCAACATCTTAGCATTATACATCCATCTACGATACATAGACATCTCTGGCAGTCTACTTCGTGACATTTCACCTTTGAACTCATTGACCCATATATTAACCTTGAAGTGTGACCGTAATCTGTTAACCTCTGCTAAGCTTGATGAACTGCCGTACCTTCAGAATGCAAGTTTCACAAACAATCGAATCACAACGATGGAAGGCTTGAACCATCCACTTCTGGAAGTTCTAAACATGTCTTGTAAGTGCTGTTTGTTTAGCAGGGAACCTACTGCATCATACGAGAGTCATACGGGCATTGTACGACAAATCCAAGTCTGCTAGACGATGCAACGCCATCTGCTGATTGTTGGTGGCAATCTGAACAGATTGTCATCACAAAAAATCCACCGCGTCGCGGCATTGCATTCTCCATCGAATCACATCAGCTGGTGACTGTCAGGCACAGAGTGTGCACAGTTTTAGAATTAGATTGTCTTTGAATATAATGATGGTAATAAATATAATAATAAAATAATAATAATAATGATGGATATTGATAATTGTTGATTGTATAAATGTTACCTTTCAAAGTCGGTGATATTTGCTTCTTGTGGCTTTCGCTGTCATCTCGACACCTTCATCAGCAAACTGCAGGGGTCCCAAGTTGAAAGAAGTCACTAATGAAATTAATTATTATAGATATAAAACAAATGAAATGTGTGGTGTTAAAATAATAGTTAGAGAATTTAGCGCCTTGAGCACTACTGCAGTGGATTTGTGCGCTTTATAAATCTTATTATTATTAATTTTATAGTAGTTGTGGGTGCCTTCCACAATAAGATCATCTCAATGCACTGACAGTATTCAGACGAATCATGCCAAAAAAATAGGGAAAAAATAAACAAACTTGCCGTTCAGGTAATGAAATGAGACATCTGCTGAAAATGGCATTAATAATTCAAAACAATCCGCAAAACATGAAAAGGAGGAAAAAAGCGCACTCCTGATGTTGAGATGGTGTCTCTTTAAAGTATTTACTTAGAGTTTAATCTGATATACTAGTAGAAAATTATATTATAATTATGTATTAAAAAAAATTAATTATGTAGGTATTAGAATGCTTTGTAAACTACTTTTAAATAAACCTTTTTTTTTTAGTCAATGAAATCTCAGTAATCAGTGGACTGGAGCCCTCAAAGTTGGGTCGACTACACACACTGGAGTTAAGAGGCAACAAGCTAACAACCACAGCTGGAATTTACTTGCCTAACTTGAAAAATCTTTTCCTTGTAAGTATGGAATCAGATAGTTCATCTTTTATTACAGAACTTTGTATCACAGTTTAATATTTTTCACTTATATAAAAGAATGATAAAAATTATATATTATTTTCTTGTTATTCTTACTTTGTTGTTATTTTTGGTAAATGTAACTTTATTACTATTATTGTTTATTTTATTGTTAAAATAGCTAAGGGACAACCAAAGATGCCAAGTTAGACTAATTTGCAGGTGGGAGATTTTGTTTTCCCTCCCCCTAGGGATCGTGGGCATACCGCCCCCCCCCCCATCTCATTGAAAAACTAGTAAAAGAGATTTTCAAATATTTACCGACCCTTATCAAAATTTATATCGAGAAGGTTACTTAAAATAGAAAGCCAACCACCTCAACCAGGGTGTGAATTTGTGAATTTTTAATGACAAAACCACTCATTTCAAGCATTGTAATGATGGATATTTAGTGAGAGAGTTTTTATATTTTTATTAAAACCAATTTCTTCTGATTTTAAATACATTTTCCCCTGAATTCGTGATAATTCGTTATCACACATAGACTTGACCTAAACGCGTCACAAATTTATGATCACGCATGTATTTCTGCAAAATGCATATTTCATCCAAAATCACTTTAAAATGCGGGACCGTCCCACACGATGCGAGACGGTTTGTAACTATGTAACTAGATGTTCCAAAAGGACTTAATAACAAGCAAAAGTTTAAAATCATGAAAGAGTGGTAAAATGCCAAATATAAGTGATATTGTTTGTATGAAATTTAGCCCTTTAGATTTCTGTAGGCTATAATCTCTACAGCATTTTTAAATGACACATCAGGTACTTCATACTATGTGGTAATTAATTGTTTACCTGCTATCTTTATATATTTAGTATTGTATGTTGTAATTTTCATGTAAACATAATTTTGGAGGCACATTTATCATGTAAAGTGTACTGCTCTTTTGAAAGTGTAGTATCCAAATAAATAATTATTATATAGTGTGTTGACTGCTCCATAATTAAAACGTTGTTAATGTAGAAAAATTAATCTTGGCTTTATTAGGTGTATGACATTTCCACAGGGGACCAATTAACCAATTACTAAGCAAGTTATGATAAGTTATGTAACCGATGTGATGACATGGTAAATTAAATCAATCATTGAGATTCCTCTCAGCATGGAGGTATAAGATAGAAAAATTATAAAATTATTATTATTATTATTATTATTATTATTGTATACTTATATAGCGCATATCAAACTTCTCTATGCGCTGAACATTATTACCCCGGATCACTGGATCAAGCACATATGGAACACACACTCAGGCCCCATAGGGGAATTCCATAATGTTGCAGCTGTATTCAGCGCAGGTGTTTGAACCTACCAGGTACCCACTTTTACTCCTGGGTGGAGAGAGACAACCGTAGATAAAGTGCCTTGCCCAAGGACACAAGCCTCCATGCTCTCAGAATAGAGATTTTTCTAGTGTTTGGCAGCTACAAACTTTAACTAACTAAACTTGTTATTTATGTATAAACTATAAACATTATTTCTAATTTAATTATAAACATTATTATTATTATTATTATTATTATTATTATTATTATTATTATTATTATATAAACATTATTTCTAATTTAATTGTGTATATTTAATTTAATATGGTTATTGTATTAGCATACTGTAATGTATAAATTTTAAAAATGTTAAACTCAATAATTTATTTAGCTCGATATATATAAATGAATAACCTTTAACCTTTAACCTTTTATATATATGTATGTATATATATATATATATATATATATAAAAAAAAAATATCTCAATTTTTTGTGAAACAGTGCTCAATCCCACTGAAAAATCTATCTCTTATACACATCTAGATGTGTATAAGAGACAGATTATGCACTTGTCAATTGTAGTCCAAACTTCCATGGAAACTGCTAAGTGATACGCACGCGTAGTGCTTCCATCAAGGAACCTCATCTCCTTGGCCTAGCTCTCACGTTGCTTCTCCGATTCAGACCTACTGTAGGCTAAACCTTCAAGTAGGTTTTATCCTCCAATCATTTATTAGCGAGGCATTTTCCCAGGACTACGGCGGTGTGGCGGGGACTTAGCCGGGGATGTACATTAAAACGATGCTCCGCATTGCTAGGAGGTGGCCGGGACTCTCACATGCATGTAACCATTTTGGAAATTACATCCCCTGCTAAGTCCCCGCAAGGCCCAAAATGAGGATAAAAATAGGCCAGCAAAAACTTGCCAACTTTCAATCCTCCGTGTTTTTACAAATACTCAAGTTTATGAAGTCATTAACACATTGTACCCTTACAAATCTACAACAACTTTGCTACTATTAGATAGTAAAGAGGCCCACATTTGGCAAAGAGTAGAAAGAGGAGTCGCATGTGGATTATATATTATTGCCTATTAATATTTTACAAAAAATTTGTTTTACGATTGGCAAATTTTCCTCGGGTACAACGTACATAAATGTAGTTTCCGGTACGATCTGTCTCAGTGGAAACCATGCCTCAGATTGCAGTGTAAAATACGGTGGATGCTGAAGCATGGAAAATCTACTATAGGTTGCCAAAAAACCTGTGCCAATTCTTGTTCGTCAATATTCTCAAAAATTGTGGAATGCCAACTTGAAATTTTGTAGGCTGCATTATATGCCAGACAATATTACTATCATTAATTATTACAACGCTTACATTTCAATAATTCACATTTATCTGAATTGTTTACAATCCAGGCCATGTCAAAATTGTCCAGAAGTAAAGATACTGTAGCACATAGAAGAACTTTACTATTTTTTTTTATTTCGCTTTATCAAAGGATTTCATCCATGCTTTATCATTCATTGAAACTGATGCATGAATAACTTTCATTATTTACTAGGAATAATGTGCATTGTTTATTATGTTCCACTTGAAGGGCTTTAGCAACTTGTCAACGCAGATTGAAGTCAAGGTTCAATATGTTCAAACAAGAATGTAAAATGACAGCGCAAAAAAAAGCTTCTACATATAGATGTGTATAAGAGACAGGTCGTTTGTTTTATTTGTTTAAGGATTTTTAACTATAAGACTATCATACACATTTAGGTGACGTTGCCAAGACAAATTAAGATTTTTAGCTCTGATGAGGAGCTCTAGAAACACTCAGCTGATTGGTTAATAGATCTTTTTTATATGGGCGCCAATATACCCTACTGCCTCTATTATACTACCCTCAGAGCTTTCAAGATTACGAGAACTTGTTTTTTTTAAGCAGCGGTCTACTCTGTAATAACATAACACCATACGCACACACTTTGCCTGTAGGCAATGATCAAGTAACAATTCCATACTTTTTTATAAAGTGTTTTCGGTTCGTTTTTCTTGTTCAGAAGTCTCCATACCAGCTTCAGGTCCCACTTTAAGAATAAGGTAATTAGCATGTCTTAATAAGGACATGCGCTGTGATCAGCATTGTCGGGTTTCAAACCAGAGAACATGCGTGCTAAAGGCCAGTTTGCACTTAACAGCAGCGAAAAAAATAAAACAAAAGTATGTTTTTATGGTGATCCACACTGAACGCAAAGCAACTATGTGACAGGAAGTAGTGTTGCTCAGCATAGAATAATTTTCTGTTTCTGACTCCGGTCATCCTTCTGAGCATTTAGGCTGCAGAACAAGCCACGAAAATTGCGTGCGCTACTGCTGTTGTCGTGCACTGGGTAAATGGATCGCAATATGCAACAGAATATTTTTATCACTGTTGTGTGCCGCTGTCACATTTGTGTAAATAGGCCTTAAAGCTGTAGTTTCCACAATTTAATAACATTTATTTATTTAGCTTGCTAGCTTTAATACAGGTATCTTTCAATGCTGACCCCATCCAGATTATCAAACAACTGTAGTCACGATGTGCCTACATATGAGGCATGTCGTGGTGAAATGGTTAAGTTGTCGCACAGTCCAGTATTGAGTAAATGAGCTATAAACTATGGGAGCTCAAAAAATTGCCTAAAAATCCAAATTTGTTTTTCACTATAGATCAACAGTTTAATGTCTTATTAATCATGTCCTAAAGTATTAGTTCTGGAAGTGGTTAACAAATTGTTTATTTAATGTTATTGTTCATAGTTCATTCTATTAAACAATGTATGCACAAATAACTTTGAAAGGCAATTACTCAAAATCCCGTTTATAATAATACTCTAAGAGTAACGTACTTTCACTTTCCAATAACTTTGGCTTGAATTGAAATGTCCAATTTTGAATGAATGACTCCTCATCTTAAAGATCACATACTCAGGTATCTAAAAATACCAATAACTTGAATTTCAATTTTTGCTACAACTTAGCCATTTTGCCACAACATGCCTCATATGGTCATGGTGTGATGTCATCATGACCATATTTAGGCATGTCACATGTTTTTGTCAGATAAAATTTGATAGCATGGAGAGGGCTTTATTGTCATCAAGGCACATTATTACCCTGCTGTTCAGTTTATTCTGGCTCTTTGCATGCCTAAATATATTTATAATATAATATCCCCTACTTTTTAGACAGGGTTTAATTGGGTGCTGGTCTTGGGTATTTTACTTGGTAATGCTGGACTTTGCTGGGTTTGGGCTGCTAGTGGGTTATGGTAGGGTGCTCGAGATTTACTGTAGGGTGCTTGGCTTATTAGGGTGTATGACTTGGGCACTAGACTTATGGCCTTCAGTATTTCTCTCAGAAAGTTGCTGGAAATGATAGTGGGCTTAGGGTACTGAGCTCCTAATTTCAGAATTATAAGATTTGGGTACAGTCCTTGCCAGATTAATACTATAGTACATTAATTATGGATCATATTTATTACAATACTAATACTGTAATAAACTAATACTCCATTCATTAATTTAATGATACCTAAAACATGTATAAATATAAAACATTATATATAAATAATTAACATTAATATTTATTTAAGCAAATAATGTATTAAATAAGGAATTAATGCTTGGGGTTACTAATGATTAAATCATCAGAAATGAGTAAATTGACGACATTGAATACAAAATACTGTATACTTTCATTTTTTAAACATGTACATCAAAAGTATGCATATCTGTAAAAAAGACAGACAAAAAGCTCATTTGGATCGAATAAATTATTAGCTTCTAACGAGTAACAGATCGAACAAAAAAGTAGTTTCTACCGACTTACAGGCATTTTCTACAAAAATCCTTAAATTAACAGCCAATGTAATGACTATGCAAAAGAATACAGGAAAGTTACTATTTAACTGTCCAAAATTGATGGGGGATTTTTTTTTTAATTCAAATTTTTTATTTTAAGTAAATAATTTAATTCAATATAAAATTAAACAATTCAAATGTGTAATTTTCATTTTTTTTACCTCATGACTAATAGTACATCTTTAAGTATGCATGCTGATGACTGAATATGGAAAATTCTTACCATGTTTCTTTTTAAAATATCTACACAGGGAGCAGAAGAGGTGATTGAAGAAGATGAAGATGTTTAGAAGCTAAATTCCATGCCCAATAACAAGAAAATAATAAGTCTTCAATCAGACATACGCAAATTTCACAGGTGTCAACTCTATCGACATTCCAAGAATATTAGTTGGCGTAACATTTTTTTATCTATTTCTGTATGCTGCCCGATGTCTACAGTCAGAGCTTTTGTTTTTATAAGATTTATTACATCGATTCTACAAAGAATTTTTTTTTTAGATGGCTCGCTAACTGTAACATAAAAGTAGTCTCATTTAAATCTCTTTGTTTATTATAGAACATTCTTATACCTTATTTAGAGTACTTTTTAAAGATTTTTAATGGGTGGGAAAAATAAGATTTTGATTTATTTAAATAAATAAAAGTAAAGCGGAGAATATAAAAATATAATTTTATCAACAAATAATAAAATGCTTGTGAGAGTGCGAGCCTTTATGCCTGCTGTCGAGATTCTATCGTATGGTCATTAAGAATTTGCATTGTGAACAGTTAGGCTAAAAAAAAATGTTATGTTGCCATACCCCGACCGACCCTAAAAAATCGACCGACCCTAGATATTTTTATTTAAATTTCACAATACAAGTTTACGTTAGCAAAGTAGGCGTGGTCGGGCGTCACTGAAAATGTTTCAAAAGTGGTCCAAGGGCGAAAAATATGACAATTAGGGGCTTTAAAGTCTCATTTAATTGATCTTATAGATTTCAAAGCCTTTGATGAATATTGTGGCAGTGTAAAAAAAAAAAAAAAAAAAAACCCACCTACCTACCCTATCGTTTTGGGCCCGTTACACCAACATAACATTTTTTTTTTCAGGCCTTAGTAATGCGTTCATGTATATAATTGTAAGGAAGTATAAAGAATTCTTAAAAGTTAATCAATGTGTATCTGTCATACCAGATATCTCCTCCAAATAAAATATAAAATTATATTGAGCAATTCACATGCAGAATGCTCTACCCCCCAGTGACCTTATTCTTTTGATTTCAGAGGTTTGGAATGGAAATTCTACCACTATGTGTTCCTTTGATAACAAATTTCCAAAGTATTAATAAAATTGCATTGAAATTTAGCATTCAAATGCTACCTATGACTCTGGAGGCCTAGAATGGACTGACTGCGGCTTACTGTCTGCAGGCAAACAATCACTTGTATTTTCCTAATAAATAATCCATGGGTATTGACCCTATTTTGTGCCTGTTTGTGAGCTTGTACATGAGAACTACAGAAATGTATGAAGAGTTTACATAGTTGTAAATATGTTTTGAATAAAGATTATGAAAAAGATTGATTGATAGATTATTTGACTCATTGGAAAAACAAAACAAATACTGTACATCTAATTATTTCTCTCACATTTATACAAGTACTATCACAAATTTGCATACATAACCACCTGGGTAAACAATTTAATACTATATATTATATTGCAAAAAAAAAGAAACATTTTCTAAGTCTTCAGTTTTAACATACTCCTTACAAACTTGTTTTAACATAATACAGATATTGTCGTAATATTTGCAATTAACAAAATCTTTAGTAAGACAAATTAATCTCTGATCAGTGATTTTTTTTTCTGGTTTATACTTATGCAACATAAATTAAATATTCGCAGATATTTATCAAAATTTTTAATAACATTAACATAATTACGCAGGAATGACGACAAATATCAAATAGTTATAATTATTAAGTACAATTAACATACCTGCACAATACAACATTATCTATATAATATGAATCTATATATTACTGATATGTACATATATCTATCTATCATTTTCTTGCACATATTTCTACTGTTTGTCGCTTGTCTGTGAAATTACCTCCCTGAGAACGCCAAAGATACATGGAAAAATTACAGACATAATTTAACTCGGTTCAGTAGTGTAAATCTTTTTTTTTTTTTTCAACCAATGGGGACCACTTACAGAGGTCCTTTTATTGGATGTAGTCATTCTCTATGCAGCAGCTAGAATGCTTTCACATACTGTATTTCAAATAACAACCGACTATGACCCAAATAATATAAAAAAGGTCAAAGGTGGAAGCTATTAATAAAGGTGGATCTGGAAACTTATAAATGGGTGCGGGGGAATATGGTGTGGGGTGATGATATTTAATTAAATGACATTCTTTATATTGCACGAAAGCCCTCCGAAAAAGCCAGGAATCCCCTACTGAAAATATTGAAATATCATATCACCTCTTCCCCCAGTTGGCACCCCTCCCAATCCATCGTCACCCACTCCCTCCAGGTTAACACTCATAGAAACACTACTGAACATTTCAGCTTCCTCCAGGATTGTTATGGAATGCAATTTAAATGATATAACCCACCGGCAAAAGCATAAACTACTTACATGATTTTGAAACAACTTCAATACCAAGAATAAATAACTTGCAAAAAAACAATACATACTTATTACTTATTATTGCACAGTCCACATATCTATAAATATCGTTACTCTAAATATTTTTCAAACATTTATATGGACATTTTTCTAATTCCTGTTCTTTAGGAATGCTTCAAATAAACTCAGATTTGAGAAATTCAGTCTGTCATGATCAGAGGTGACGCCAGTTTGCTAGAGAGGGGAGAGGGAGGGGGGCGACAATGTTCCTGATGCAAGCCAGGGGTCACCCAGAACACCACCTCAGGAAGGGTTCAAGATACTAAGGCACCGGAAGCACCTACAATGGACCTTTCTGTTAAGCCCCGCCCCTTTTTGCTAAGGTTCCACAAAATGACAGTGTAAATGTATGTACACAAGTGCCTTTATGGGACAACACACACGTGTGTATCCCTGGCACTGTTCTCATTGGTCAGATGTTAAATTTGATTGACATTCTTGAAAAGTCTATTCATGGATTGGAAAGGCTTATGTCTCACAACCTGTAAAATTTACATAGATTGTTTTTCCCTTCCTGATAAAATCTGCTTTGTGTTTTTAGCTCTCCCCAATGGAGGGGGGAGGGCTCTCAAGCTCCCTATATTGGCGCCACTACTGGTCATGATTTGGGCCACAGTCCTTGATCATTCAAAACTGGTACCAAACACGTACCTTAAAATCAACACAAATTTATTAATTGTGTGTATCTTCAATGTCACAATAAGAAAAAATTAATATAAATATATTTTTTTTATTCAGCACCACACAAATTCCAAATCATTTGACATACAGTTTTATAATAATAATAATAATAATAGTAATAATAATAATTGAATAGTGGTCGATTGCAAAGAAGGCGATGATGATGATGATGACAATGACAATGTTGTTAATTTTGACCAGCTCTGGCAAAACCAGCCATTTTTAGGAAAAAATAAAAACTTAGTTTTTGATGTGTTTACATATTCTGCATGAATTCTTCCTTACAGTTACAAAAGTGTTTATTTGTTGAAAATTGGTTCAGTATTTGCAAAAAAAAATGAATATTTATTTCATTGGATATCAGCCAAGTAGGTTTTGAGAAACAGCTTCCAAAGATTCCAAAATCAATAGTTTATTATTAAGATTTGTATTTCAAAAACAATTTTAATATACTTTTTAGTTAGATTTAGTGACTGATATTTTGCAGAATTGAATTTGAATTAACATATTTTTCTTTTATAAAATGCTAGACTGGGTTCCAGTCCCTAAACTTTGTCTTAAACAGAGTAATTCTTAAAAATAAATCGATTTTGGCACCAATGGCGTTCCATATTACTTATTTGCATGGCTTTCCATAGTATACTTTTTCTGGGATTCCGCATCAAAAAGTTTCTCGACATAAACTGACGCTGGTGGCACTTTCCGAAATGTGCTAATACTATGAAAAATCAATAAATTACAGACTTGTGGCAAGTCTAATAAAATGCAAAAACATGAAAATGTTCAATGTTTCGATTCTCAAATGTTTTGGGTGCTTGTGGGAAATTAGAAATTGTGACAGGGTTTTAGCAGCAAACAGAAAGCTTAACTTTTTTAGTTGCAGCAAAAAAAATAACAATTTTAACCACCTTCTACATACAATAAACATTTTCTAATTACTAGCACTATTTTAATTTATTATTAATCATTATCAATATTAATATCATTTTTTTTTTTATTTTGTTCCCTACTCAGAATATTGCTATTTGGTTGTTAAATAATAAATATTATTATTGCTTTTTATATTTGTATATTTTGTGTTGAATAAATAAGTCCTATGACACTGCCCTGCAAGTATAAAGTACACCGGTAGGCAAATCATTAAAGTTAACATTTAACAAAGATATTAAAACATCTGCAAAAAGGAATAAAAGAAAGGTGTTGCCCAGTCTACTGGCATTTTTTTTTAATGATCCATTTTTTTCATTCCACACTCTCAACAACATTAAAGCGCTTTTTAATGCTCTTTTTAACTCTCAATAATGTTCACTATGAACTTTGTGTCGTCAAAGGGTGAAAATATTTTTCTCTTCTTATCAGAGACATTAAGCAAGCTGGGCCAGTGCACAACATGGCGTGTGCATGTTAAGGAATGCAGTACCCCAGGGCTCTGCATAAAACGGTCGGAGGACCAAAGTGAATTTGTGATTTAACACCAAGAGGTGCGCACCTAAATTTTGATGTTTTCCTTATGCTTCCATAAACCTCCGAGCACTGCTTTTATACCACTTTATTCTCAGTTTAATACAGTATTACTTTTTACAGATGATGGGTGTCGGGGCCATAAAAAAATAAGGTGTTTTCTATCCAAAGATATTGGGTGGGCCACACGCAGTGTTTTCAATACATTTTCAAGGGCCGCAAGAAAATCACTGTCAGGCCGCATGCGGGCCACATTTTGCCCACCTGTGGTACACTCATCAAAAAAGAGCAGAGGACTGGCTTGACGTTCAATGCACGCCGTTGCGCTATCGATCTTCACTCTGCCATCCAACTAACCGCACAGATTACACAGGATCACTATGCTTGGAAGAACCCCACGACAAGAACTCCCAGATTTCATCATGGCCATATAAACACAATGAGGATTTCAAGACGAAAAGATTTTCAGATAACCAGTGTAGCAGGCCTATCTGTTGTTTTGAAAATTGTTGCTCCAACATAATAGAGGGCACTATGATTTTAAAAGAATGTAATGACAATTTATATAAAATTATTCTGACAAGGGAGAGGTGAAGAAAAAAAATAATTGAGTCTAAATAATCCTGTAAATATTATATAGAGATCAATGTACTGTAGTTTCTTATACTTATGGATACAAGGTGCTCATTAAACAATAATAACAAGTAGACTTAATAACTACCTGTATGTCTGTTTGTAAAAAAGAACGTATGGCTTTTCTTCATTTACATAATACAAATTGTTGTATATAAAGTAAAAAATAATCGTTAAAAATGATTAAAAAGTAAAAAAAATGTACATTAAAAGTAATTCAATGCTACAGAGTCCCAAAGTAGGGCTGTAATTGTAGTGAAGGAGGTGACTAAAGAGTTCTAACCATAGCAACTATAGAACTTCACCCTATGATATAAATAATATATGGAATGATGTCATATTTTTATCTAATATGCACATCTTTGATATGTTCTTTGCTTGGACACAGTTTGAAGAAGATCCAAGCTGGAAAAGTGACCAAAGTGAAAGGTAGAAAAACCCTAAAAAAAAAAAAAACATAGGAAATGAAATAGAAAAGAAAATTAGGTTTCCGCTGTTGCGGGAAAAACCAATAACAAGAAGAAAGTCAAATTAATATAGGATGAATAATAATTGTACAAAAGTTACTTTCTTTTAAAGAAAAAATAAAATAGAAATATTGATATAAATAATATAAAACAATATAAATATACAAACAGTAGTAATTACATATACTCAGATGGATTTTTTTTTGTACCTTATTGTGTGTTTGTCTCTGGCATTGTACTAGATCAATGAATTTCCTTCACATATAATTTGGGAATAATAATTATAAATTTCATTCGGAGTAGAGTAAATTGTTTTATAGGTTGTTGTACTTGTCGTGGATTCACTCTTGGTTAAAATGTTGGGATTTTATAATAACCAAAATCAACGCTACTCCGATCCCTAAGACTGACTTGCCATACATGGTCTTAACACGGTGTTAACACTTGGCTGACTTCAGCTTCAACGTTACTTAGGCACCGCTCTATAATTATAGACCATTACTACACCACTATCTAAGCATGGTTCTAGGCTGTTTTCCCCGGGCATTTTCCCCTTCCCCACCCCCCATTTTCCCCAAATGTAATAACCTTGTTTATTCTGTATGGATAATTTCATGATAATAATGATAACAACAATAATAATAATAAACATTTAATAACTATAAAGAGCAAATGTAATCAACCTTATTTATTCCTTATGGATAGATAGAAATAGATAATCAAAAGTATTTAAGTTTTATAAAAAAAATTAATTATGTAAAAAATTATAGCTTTGTCAGTTTTTACATTAAGAAATTCATGTCTTATACTATTTAGATACATTGCCACCTACAATTGTATACATATTCTCCATGTAAATATTGTTGTTACTTGTGCAATTGATTTAATAAAGATTTAATATAAAAGAGATGATATAAATCTTGATGTATTCCTTGTATAAAAATTCTTGAAAGGGGGGGGGGGAAGTCTAGGAGGAAAATGTCCAGGAGAAAAAATACCAGGGGTCAAGTGTCAGGGGAGAAACCAGCCTGCTTCCCGTCTAAGCACATGGAGGTCAATCAAACAATAAGGCTTACTTTGATTGACGGGGATATTGAACATTTTATCTCCAATATAATTAAAACCTATTATGCATACGAACAATAAATTTTAAATTAATTATAACCAATCATTGCTGCAAAAACAGCTTTAAATATTTTGACCTCATTATAACTTGATGAGACCAAACTTCAATTCCATTTTCAAAATGTGGATATTTGTAGACTTCTAAGATTTACAGAACATTTCAGAAATAAATAAATACCATTCCAAACATATAGCTGTATTTATAATTATAATTCACTTTCAATACGAATTGCGAGAATCTAACAGAGCACCCTCTTTTGTGCTGGGAGGTAGATCATACCTGGGTTTTGATAAACTACGCAGGGTTTTTGACAAACATTGATATTACGTTGCAACCATTACCTACCACTATTTACAAGAAATTATTGCCATTTTTTAGAATAAATTATTAAATAGTAAATTCCACAGTTACCAACAAACCTTGTCTCTACATGCACACTATATTGCACGTGTGTTCACAAACTACTTTACTTACCAGGAATTAACTAAAGATACCTGTACTCGCAAACCTAAGGTGTTACCATATTTTTTTTAGGAGCTTAAGGGCCTCCATATTGGTTACCCATAGACGGTCCTGCTGGGGTGCTGCCTTGAGGTGGGATCCCAATCGTTGGTGGGTTGTCAAAGTTTTCGTAGCCTTTGTAAGTTGGATTTGAGAAGCCGATGTTAGTTTCGCCACCACGGGCCCGGTAGTGCGTCGCAATAATGACAGCTGTAATAGGTCGGAGGATAAGGTTGATTATCGCCATACTGGAGAAAAAGAAATTAGTCAAGGGAAAATCAATAATATCTGATTATATAAATAATATATAGCACACATAAAATTTGATTATTTACAATATGAAAATTACTTTAAATATGAAATTTAACAGGCCCGTAACTATGATTGCTTATGGTGTGGGGTGGAGTGGGGTTGGGGTCGGATTAAGTATGAGTGGGGTTAGGTTAGCTTTGAGAGTTAGGGGGTCTACTATGGATGTATAGTTCCTATGATGGAATTTCATAATTTTGATTGAATTAGATGCTAGAAAAAGGGTGGTTTGGTTTATTTGGTTGTATTAGTCCGTATTGACATTAACTTGCCAGCACGACTAGGAATACTCCCGAGGGAGTGGAGGAGTTTGCGCTTTGTGTTGATTATGGATCTAATGACTAGAAATAATAATAACTTCACCAGCGCCTTGTGTCCTATGGCAAAAGGCGCGGTACAAATCCCTGTACTATTATTATTATTATTATTATTAAATTCTTTTATTTTTAGTTTCTAGGCATTGAATAACACCACATGTAAAAGGATACGCAGCACTGAACTTAAATTCTGTTGAACCTGAAAAAATATAGATAAAAAAATATTAATAATATAGTAAATATTTTATTATATTTCATGGTCATTTTCCATAAGAGCCTAATTGTGGTATAAATTTGTTTTTACCGCGCTGTATTTAGATACCCCAATTTTCGACATCAATCATGAATATTCTGTTCTTATATTCCTGCATGATCAATTAAATTTTAAAATCTTTTGGTTTTAAGAGATAATTTTCAGTTGTACTTTAATTTCTATTGGAGTTTTTTAATGTTTTAATGTGAGCTTAGATTACAGTTTCTTGTTCAAATTCAATTCAATCCCTAATTTATAGCCAATGAGAGACAGGATAGCTCAGAATGATTAAATTTTCATTAGAGTATAAATATGGGCATGCATGTCCAATGATCATATGAAAGTACAGCAGTATGGTCAACACGGATTACTGCATTTTCCAAGTAATTTACATCAAAATTGCCCAATCATGTTAAAACACTGTGTTTGTAACGCTGCCTGAAAATACATTAGAAGTCGGCGTCTAAAGGCTGACGAGAATGGCTTTGTGCATGGTTTCTTTCTTCTGGAGGTTCTGCTAGCATTATGCATCGATGACTCGCAGCTACAGATTTTAATCAATGTAATGTAGTAATACATTTGGTTTAAATCAAAGATTTTGTACTAATGACCCCTGGTACTAATTACTAATGAACATAAATGCAATATTAAGAAAATCAGTTTTACTTTGCGATAGTTTCGATTGAATGTGTTTTCATTATATTCTTATAAGATTAGGTTAATGTTGGTTTACTTGTACAAAATAACGTATGTTTCTATAAATGACTGTTATTTAGTCAAGCACATTCAGGTCATGAAATTGCTTACTGTATTAATTATATTTATTTATTTTATTTTATTGTCTTTTTGAATTTTCAAACAACAGCTTCAGCACTGTCGTCAGCTGTTTCGATTCTATGGAGAACACAATGCCACGATGCACACGCAATGGATCAGTTTTAAAGGCAATCCGTTCAGACTGCACCGGCAATCAGCAGACAGCATTTTGTCCTCTAACGCTCGCATAGAGCAGAGCATACTATGCAGTCAATCCCCGAATTTATTTGCCTGAGTACAGAGAAAACTTACTATTTTGCACTAAAATATATATAATCATTTACTATTCTATTCTGCTTCTTAACTAAAAAATAAGATACAGAAAAATGAAACAAAAGATTGTTTTCATTTAAAATCACTATTTCGTGGTTCGCATCGCTGGCCATGTGATTAGAAAGGAAGCGTATGACGTTTGCTTGGAGTTAGTCATGTTTCACATGACTTGTTTCTTCGATCTAATTGTGCACCTGACAGCAACGACCTCCTACCTGCGTCCGTGTATTTCGGGAAATAAACGCTGATTAGTATAACCTCCATTACGATGCTTATGACGTGCAAGACCAGAAGCTGAAAGATAGGAAAGAGATTGGCATACTATAATTAGATAATATGATAATTATATAGTGTGGAAAAAGGGGTCTAGGGGGAATGGAAATCTATGAAAATGAAGGGAGTATGGATGCAGTGGTGTATCTAAGTCTCGAAATGGAGGAGGCTGATAGGACGTGAAGGTGAAGTGGGGGGGGGGGGAAATGGGGAAATCTCTATGATTAAGTGCGGTGAGCTAAAATGAGGTTATTTATAACTACTAGATCGTGATTATTTTGCTTCAAACATTTTCAATGGGGGGGGGAGGGAATGGGGGAGCTCCCCATACATATGCGACTGTATGAATGTGAGAAAATAAACTGATCAAATATATACTGTCATCACAAAATCTGGAAAAAAAATCATCAAAAATTAAACTATGAATAGCTCATTGTAAAGGATCAAGTTAACTATAATTAAACTTTTAAAGAAACCTTGCAAATCAAACTGATTCATTTATTGATTTACATACCTTTTTACTACAAAATTCCTTTCTGGCTACCAGATAAGGTTAAGGGTCTAGTGAAAGAATATTAGGGTCTATATTGCTGTTAGTCAACAAGAAAAATATTTTATGGTGTTAATTGAACACCTAATGAACTAAGATATTGGTTCATGGATTTTCAATTCCCTTAAATCCCCCTTCCTCCACACTATATAATTATCATATTATCTAATTATCGGTAAATGTTAATTTCTCGTTTAATTTTGTTTCAGCATATTGCAGACAGTATACATGTAAGGGATGGGGGATCCCATATAGAGGTAATTCAAACCAACACTCAATAACACACTTGCTATTAGAACAGAATATTTGTGAGAATTAGGAATTGTGAGAAAAAAAATTGAGTTTTACATGATTTGGACCAAAGACCCTGGAATTTTAGAGCAATCATCCTTCTTTTAAAGCCTTGTCCAGACTATCAAATTTTATTTGACTGATTGTATGCCCATATATAGATATGATATGCCTATATATGGTCATGATTTGATGTCTTCATGACCATATTTAGGCATGTCACATGTTCTTGTCAAATAAAAAGCGATAATCTGGAGAGGGCACTGGATGTACTCACCATTTGAATACTATCGATGGAAGATGGCGTGCCTATGGCCCACAGAGCGACTATTAAGAGGAAGAGGTTCATATATTGATATGCAGGAGACAGCCATACACATTGCGATGCCCTGAAAAGACACAATCAAAGGGAAAATTGAAAATGATTAATATATTATCAATCATTAACAATACCACTAAGAATTATAATAGGACAAAGCAGCAACAGCAGTGTGATGCAAAAGAATTAGCAACAGTTGCAGCACTACTACATCAACATGACAAAACAGCACAGCTGGATGTAGCAGCAAAAGCAACAACTACAAGATCAACAGCAGCAGAAGAAGCCGCAACAGTTTCAGGACTACCGATGCAACATAAACATTAATAGCACAAGAGGATGCAATATGCAAGAAACATTAATGGAGGCAACATCAGCAGCAGCACTTCAATACTGTAGAAACAAACAACAAACAGTGTAGTAGCATGCAACAGCAACATCATCTACAGTAGCAGAAACAGCACTCCAATCAGAACAGCACAGCAGGAGGCAACAACAAAAGCAACAAAAGCAACAGTAGCAGCTACAGCACTCTAACCACAACAACAGCGCAGCAGGATGCAACAACAGTAGTAGCAGCAACAGCAACAAACAAGTACAGCAACAGCAACATCAACAGCAACGCAGTGATCTTCTATCAAGACACAATCAGCAAGAATCACAAAATGAAAGAATATCAATCTGTTTCTACAAAATGATATCCAAGCACATAAACATCAACAAAAGCAATTGTGCTCAAGAATTACACAACAACATGGCAACAAACACAGCAACAACAGCAGTAACAAAAAATTAAATAGCTACTGTAAACAATAGTAAATAGTACAGACAAAAGAATTAAAAATAATATCCAGAATTTATATTTTATAAATAAATGATGGTTATATACCACAAGATGATGTACATATGTTAGCTCATGACATGTATAAACTTGATGGGCATTAGAATACGATCTTTATATTTTAAAAATATAAAGTTGAAAATGCCATTTTTTCCTTTTGTACATTCTGTACATGGGTTTATGATTTTTCAATGAATGTTTTAATTATTTTATTCTTTGTGTCCTTATTAGTCGAGGACCTCTATGGAAAGTAGCATTTAACACTGACTGGGTTTTGACCCTCATAAAAGAATATTTTAAATCAAACATTTTTAATCTATACTTTGATCATTCATGAAGTATTAAAAACAACCACAGGAAAAAAAAATCCATTAGATAATATCCACATCAATTTCATGCAGCAGGTCTAAGGGCAGATTACCGCAGCTATGTCTCACCCCATGTTTGTAATTATGATGTCATTTAACATGCATGAACGCTTTAAGCAGATATGCTCCTTTGAGAGCAATTAACCAGTAAACTTTCCATGCGTTGAGTGGTCTGCGAGCCATTTTCCACACGCTATGTGCTCGCGTTCTCCACCTGATTAATCTACCGGGGTTTGTATAGTAGGCTGTAGCGTGTTGTTTCACTTAAAAAATACAAAAATGGAATTTAGAATGCTGACAGAAAAGACTTAAAATTTTTGTCAATTAGGTGCCACATTTGATTTAAAAAAATTTTTGATGACATGTTTATCTATTATCTTTTGAGGTGGATCAAAGGAGTTTAGTCTTAGTTATTCAGAAATTATAATATTTCATTTCATTTTCATTAGTGAAAAAAATAATAATCCTGCATGGGATGTGTACCTTTAACAATAATACGCACATAAATATAATGATAGCATTTTGATGGTAGACTTGAGCTGTGTCCACAGGTTTTATGTGACAAATAAAATGCGATATGCCCATATATGGGCACATCACACAAATTTGTCACATAAAATTCAAAAGTGTGAACAGAGCTTAAAGCTCCATTCACGGCAAGATTTCAGTTGTTAAGAAAAATCTGATTTTTATAATGTTATAAAGATTTATAAACGTAATACGAAATTGCTAATTTAACTGAATTTAGACATTCCTAAACATGAAAAAACGTAAAATATGACATTTGATTATTTTGTGTTCCACAGAAAAAAATAAATGGATGGATTTTTCATGTTTGATTTTGCGATAGGTCTGCGAAGAAACATAGTAGGCGCCGAAAACATTAGCCTATCCAACACTGCTAGGCTAGGCCTAGCCTTACCTCGATTTAGGTTTTGTTATCACACATAAAAACAGCCGACATGATATTTTCCGTTGCTAGTATATTGACACTTGTGAAATATAATATTTCATAGGAATTATTTCAAATCTGTTAAAAAAATTATTCTGACCGAGATTTTGACAACTAAACAAACATATTTCCGGGATACTCGATTGATCGCAGTGTGAGAGATGCGAAGTACAAAAAGCAATTTCATTAGAGAGGGCACACTTTATTGACTGTATAAAGTATACATAAGAGCGAGAGCATTCCAGCTGATGCGATCTACAACTTCTAAATTTGCATAGTAACGAAGAATTCGTTGAGAAAATGGTAATCTCCTATGAGAAATAGTCTGTATTTCTCTTTTTTTTTTTATTCTTTTGCGTAAAAGTAAAATTTATGCCAATATTTTTCAATTGTTTATAACAAATAAAGTAATGCATATGCATTTTTTCTAACAAAAAGACATGGCGAAATATGGTCATATCAAATCATGACCATATATAGGTACACCATGACTACATATGGACATACAATATTTTTTTCAAAAAAAAATTGAATAATCTTGACAGAACTTAAAAATATGATATGAAGGTTTTCAGATATTTTTGCATATTACATGAGAAACATGCTCATTTTTTATATTTATTCCTTATCCCAAAGTGCATTGTTCACGCTAATGTGATGTATTTTTTTTATATTTTTTTATTGGTACACATTTCCGAGAACGTGTCCCATCCCATATAAAATTTTGTCTCATGAATGACAACTGGAATATTCTTGTTTCATTCAAATTCTTTCTTTCATCACTTAATTTTATCTATTTTAAAAAATAATTTAAATATCATACTAAGGCAGTCTATTTATATGATTTTTTTATAATTTGGCTTTCAATTTAATGTACGTCTACCTCCTTGGGAACATTTACGAGGCAGCAATCAATGATGGTGTCGCAAATACATGCTTCAAGAACATCCGCTCACAATATTGATTTCTTCCTAATGAAACAGTTGAGCTTTTGAAATTAAGTCTACCCTATTCTTCCGGTTATAATACCGATGTTATGCATGAAAATATTATTGTAGTTGACCTGTAGAAGACTGGCTCCAGAGGGTCATCCAATGAAATTTTAGGATTTTTGGTTAAACACAAAAACCCAGACACCACAAAAAGATAATAACAGTTGAAGTGATGGAAAGAAACGGTTATTCGTAATAGCAAAACTTAAAGATATATCATAAAAATAATTTTTTAAATTGACTTGCTTGAAATGGAATTATAAACATTATCAACTTGAAAACAGAAATTAGTGAATTTAGAAAAATGTTTACCTATAATTTTACAGCAAAAAATGATTTTAACACTTCCAGTCACTGAAAGTGTTTTTATTATAAAATTATCATTATCTAGTTTAAAAACGAGAATACACATTTTTAAATTTCAATAAATGCTCAAGTTAATATTAATGTTTATGTTAAAATGCAAAATGAACAGGTTACATTTAAAATTATTTTTTTATGATTTTCAGGAAACAATACATATTTAATTACCATATATGCTTTTGTATAAGGTGATATGCATATAAAAATTATAAGAGGACCCCTAGTTTGAGAAGATTTTTGAACAATTTTTGTATGTTTGGCGTATAAGATGACCTCACCCCCGCCCATCTCGTTTCACCGTCAGAATTCCTCCCGATACGATCCACTGGGACCAAGCCTGGATTTAGCCTTCAAATCACCACGCAAGTCCAAGGTCTAGACTTAGTAAAGTTCATGGACTTACTTTCATCAGAATTTAAAAAGCATTAATGTAAACTTAACTGACAAATTAAACAACAATACTACACAGCTTGTATGGCATTCATATCTAGCTCATACCATGGAGGTATAACTCATACATACATACAAACGTCCTTGGTGCCCATACTAACAGTTAGTAACTTCATTTAAGTACTAAATTTATGTATTGCGGACAATCAGCACATATAAAAAAACATGATTTTTAAAATAAAAAAAATATGTATATGTATAATAAGTTCCCCTGTTTTTTGTTCCCCTTGTCCTATATGCGAGAATATATGCTAGAAAACAGTTTCAGCATTCTGCTATGACTCATATAATAAATATTTTCATCAATTATTAGCATCTCCTGAGACTAGAACTGTAGTCTCCGGAATCTGGAAAAGCTTCGACTCAACATTAATTAGCTTATCTGAGAGCATCTCAATTTACAGACTATTTTGAGAAGAATTAACATAATTTGTTTTACCTCAATCATTGGAGCATGTTTATCTTTATTCCAGCATTAATTGCGTAAACAAACACACACGTACATAAAAAACAAGCAAATAAATTTGTTTACCTCAATGCTGAGAAATTTTCAAAAAGATGCATATTCAATGTTTATTTTTCTTCATGCATTGGCTGCGTATTAATAAACAGAAACACACAAAAAAAAATGCGCACATAAATTTGTTTACCTCAAGTAAACTGAGAAATTTTCGAAAAGAAGCATAAATGTTTTTCTTCATGCATTATCTGCGTAAACGAACACACATGTGCAGAAAAAAACGTGCAAATAAATTTGTTTACCTAAATAAACTGAGAAATTTTCGAAAAGAAGCATAATCAATGTTTATCTTTCTTCATACATTAGCTGCGTAAACAAACACACATGTGCAGAAAAAAACGTGCAAATAAATTTGTTTACCTAAATAAACTGAGAAATTTTCGAAAAGAAACACATGCGGAGAGAAAAACACGCAAATAAACACATATGTACATAAGAGCCTCTTGAGTAATATATATCCCTCAATAGCAACGTATATTGATCATATTGGGTTAATAACTTATCACAAAGCTTGAAGGCTATTACTGTGGAATTCTTAAAGAGGCATTTCACTCAGCCTTGTACATTCTCAAAACAGGGAAGCTGCACAGTCCATCACAATCAGAAGGCAGTTCAGGAGATTAACATTTTAATATGGGCTTATCCCAAGGTGGAAGGTACCGGAGCCCAGAATACTGCCTAACGTGTGCCTTCATGCACACGGGTGTGATAGCGACGCTGTTTCGATATTAGATGGTGGAGTCCCATCCTGGTCACTTTCGGTTTTTCTGTGCCAATTGTCACTCTTGTTATTGGCTTTCACATTTCTTATTTAAGTTTTTATTTTTTTATTTTGTTTATCTTAGCCTATAGCATAGACATGTCAATGCGCCATGAGCGTCTGCGACAGATACCAGCGTAATATAAATGTCCGTTTATTATTATTATTATTTTAAAATGGGATTCAGCAATAGAGTATATCTAGATATTATTATCAACAATTAAGTCGGGCAGTCACTGGGCGGCCGAGGCAATTATATGACCAACGCAATGCATCCTTTTTAATGACAATCCGTTTAGACTGTCACCGACAATCAGAACACGACGTTGCCTTATCTAGCGCAAACATGGAGCAGAGTTGGGGGGGGGGAGAGTCATCGTACAACGGTCGTACGAGACAGTGAGCACCCGGCTTAACAATTAGACCATATCTTGCCGACATATCTACGCATGTCAAATTCTATATTGTATATTGTAATGCCAGATCCACACATCACAACTAATCATGATATTGATGTAGAATTCAGTGATCTTTAACCTTTTAACTACAGAACGAATTTTTTTTTAAGTATGATTTAACAAAAAAATATGAACATTTACAGAAATACCACTTTAAGGCAACTGCCATATCTATCTCGGTCGTAATTTCATTTGGCGGCTAACACAAACGAAGGCATGAGAGAATAATGGAAAACACACAATCCTACTGATAACCCACGGAAGCTTAAGTACCATATTCCAATGCTGTCGAGTTGCCGTTTGTCAAATTTGCTTATTGCAGGAAATCGTTCCATATAGTGATTCACATAAACGTAAAGTTAAAAGCTGGTTAACATTAAAATTTCAAATACAATGATCATGTTTAAGGTATATAATTAAACTATCAATTGCATGATTTCTCAAAATTTAGTGGATGGTTCCTCATCATATTCATGTTTCTCCCAATACATTTTTAATTATTTTTTTACTACTACTATATTATATACTGTAGTTAGTAGTAACAATAATTATTTTATTATTACTACTAATTACTGTTAGAATGTCCACTGTCCATTTTTATATCTAAAACTTACCTTTTGATGTAAAACTTCATTTCTTTGTAATATGATCAAGTTATTTAAATGCATTAATGAATTTATTATTTTATTATTACTACTAAAATTATTACTAATTATAACTATTACTATTACTAATTATTTTCACAATAATTAGTAGTAATAATAATTTTCTTATTACTATAAATTAATTATTATTATTATTATTAATGAATTTATTTTAAGTGTGAATAAAAAAAAAACTGAAAAGCAGATACTTAAGAAGACATTCCTAATCTTTAAGATTTATTATATGATTTTTTTTAAATGCTATTAAAAAAATAATATGTAGATATATGTGGTAGATTATTTATTGCAGTTTGGTTTGAGGTGTTAAGTAGAATATTTAAGTACTTCCCTAGACTCTATGTCTATTCTACCTTCTTCTCTTAAACTGAATTCAAATTATTCGGTACTCAGGCCTGGAAAGAAATTTTCTTCCTTCCGACCTTGATAATTATCTTCAAAAAATGTCACCAGCACTAACTGTTATCTGTAGACTATATATTGCCCAACAGTGTAGGTGTAGAGCAAGTAAAACAGGAAATGACTTACCACACCCACGCCCGTCCTGCCCCCCCCCCCTCCCCTCAAAAAAAATTAAAAATCAATATGAAACAGGTAATTCTTGCAGACCTTTTTGTAATACACCACTGATAAATAGATGAATGCTTGGATACTGTCAAGGATAGATTTTGTATGGGATGAATGAATAAATGGGTGGATTGATGTACTGTATGGATGGATTGATGGATGGATGGATGGACGGAAGCATGGATGGATGAATGGATGGATAGATCATTGAATGAATGGATTGATGGATGGATGGACGCATGGATGGATGGATGCATGGATGGATGGAAGCATGGATGGATGGGTAGATGGATCAGTGGATGTACAGATGAATGGATGGATGGATGAATGAATGGATAAATAAATAAATGGATGGATGGATAGATGGATGGAGGGATGGATGCATGGATGGATGCATGGATGGATGCACGGATGGATGGATGCACGGATGGATGGAAGCATGGATGGATGGAGGAATGAATGGATAGATGGATGCACAGATGGATGGAAGCATGGATGGATATAGGATGGCTGGACAGGTAGATGAATCGGAATTGTTAATATTAATAATTGTATTTTCTATATTGTACGATTGCCTTCCCTTTTAATATATTTTTGTAATAATATATTTTTGTAATACTGTATTCTTATTATTGTAAATAGAGTAAATTAATCGAATTATTGTTGTCAATTGAAATTATTCCATTTAGCATTTTTGGTGTTTTGAATGATAATATTGTAAATATTTTTCTTGAATTTGTATTCTACATTGTTGTGGTTTAAATTACGCATACGATTGTATGCGCTCTGGGGCCGGCTTCCAGGCGTATAGCGCTTTATAAATGTCACTTATTATTATTATTATTATTATTAAATAAATGGATGGATGGATAGACTGATGCATTGATGGATACATGGATGGATGGATGGACGGACAGACGGATGGATAAATGAATAAATGGACAGATAGATGGTATGATGATTGTATGAAGGAATGCATGGAAAATTGGATATAACAATTTGTTAAACAAAAATGTGGAAAGCCAGGAAAAAGAATAAATTTGTAAATGCGTATCAAATGCAACAACACTATTCATGAAAATATACATGAACAAAATATATTAGTAATATTTGATTTAAAAAACGAAAACCATTTGTGAATCATTATTTTTGCTATAAGTATTTGGTGCATCATCGTCATAGCTTGTTCTGCATACTCTCTGTACAGCACTGCATCTTTCCCTCTAGGTTAATTTATTATTCTGTAGACCTTTAGTTGATCCTTTTTGTGTAAATGTTACTATACCTATATCACAGCTCTGTACAGACTATCAAATTTTCTTAGACAAAAAACTGTAGTATGCCCATATATAGTCATGATGTGCCTATATATGGTCATGATGTACCTATATATGGTCATGATGTGATGCCATATTTAGGCATGTCAATTTTTTTTTTGTCAGTTTATACAGGGCTTAATTTAGTATAGTTAGAATCTCCTTTAGTATTACGCATATGATTCTTTTTCTCTAAGCATTACAATGCATTAAATATAACATGATTTTGAAATTTCTCTACATGTTTCTGGGTTTAACTTCATCAGTTTCCGCATAAAAATTATAATTATTGTAATAAATTATACATGGTAGCTTTAGGAAATTAAGTAGTTACTGACAGGTTGTTAAGTATATGTTCTTTATGGTGTTAACAGCCTGCTTCGAGGTGATTCACAGTAGCTCTAAAGCACCTCACATCAATACGATCGTGAGTTCATGCAACCGTGCATCGGTTAAGAAAATCGTAAAAAATCTAATGTTTACAGCGGTAATATTTATCGAGGATTACAAATCATGAGCTGCCGCCTCACTGACGACAACTTTTGACCTCGCATACATTTCGGATGAATATCACCTATAACATTTGACCTTTGACCATTAATGCATTTTGTTAATTTGCATAATACTAGCTAACCTGGTTTTTCGTCATTCACTTTGTATTAGTTTATGTGCAAGGCAATTTAGATGGCTCTGGTACATATAGCTTAGGGTCACGCAAGGAATAAGAAAATCAGATATCACAATTAAAATCAGTTGCAGACCTTACTGTACATAATTTCGACATAAATTTGAATTTAACCTCTTTTTTTGCTTTATTATTTACACAATAAAAGATGTATATGCCAAAAAAGACATTTTTTAATACAATTTTTTAGGAGACTATATTTTGAAGAAAAAAAATCAGAGCATAGAAAGAAATTAAACATTGAACTTTTATTATTTGTAGTTTAGTAAACGGCTGAAATTTGGTGGAGCAAAAAATAAAATAATAATTGACAAATAAAGAATACAAGTGCCAGAAGTAAACATTTTTTAAAGAATTATTTCTTTTTAGTCAAAATAGTCATTATCAAAACATAATAATAAATAACAACCAATGTTAAATAACATGGTGAGTCGAATGGCCGAGCGGTTAGCAGGGGCGCCGCAAGCTATAGCCATAATATCGGCGCTGGTTCGAACGGCACGCTCGCCTATGAGTTTAGTAAATGACTGAAATTTGGTGGAGCAGAAAATAAAATAATAATTGACAAATAAAGAATACAAGTGCCAGAAGTAAACATTTTTTAAAGAATTATTTCTTTTTAGTCAAAATAGTCATTATCAAAACATAATAATAAATAACAACCAATGTTAAATAACAATAGCCATAAAAAAAATATATTAATAACATAATATAATTAATAATCATAACCATGAAAATATATAATAACTGCACTTTTAAGACAAGTTAAATTGACATCAGCTTTCAATCCCATACTACTGTTAGAGTACCCTAGTTGTGTCGTCACAGCACCAGGAGGCGCTCTTTGCTGTCAACAGACATTAGTTACCATTTCTTATGCCTGAATGACTTCATAGGCTTTCTAGAATACGCATTTTAAAATCTAATATTTTACCATCAAAATGTACTAAAAACACAAAAGCTTGCATTATATTAGTTATCCAGCACACATTTAACCATCAATTAAAATTTACAAAGAAAAAGTAAGATACAACATCCATTCTTAATAATTACAATAAAAATTGGGATCAATGGTTTGTCAGTGAAGAAAATGTTGTCCGGTTGAACTCTTTTTGCAACGATAGCAACGGAGTAGTATCACATGGTATCATGACATAATACTGTAGTACTCTATTTATAACAAAAGCATATATTTGAATACCATAATACTGTAATTGACAACATTAGCTGTGAGTACATAGGCACAAGAATAATCAATTATTAAACTATGACTATATACTTAAATACTTTAAATATTTGACTATAACACTAGCTTTTGGGCTAGTAATAAGATCTGTACATTAATAATCCACTTTATAACAATGACTACAATATTGTACATTCAATAATAGAGTTTAATCGACTAACTGTACCTTAGCTTGAGCGCATATAATCATAATATGTACTGTATATTAATAATCTACTATATATCGAATGTAGCACTGTATTTTTAATACCAGTTTAATTGACATTTAACGATGCTTGCGAGTGTACAAGTACATGTGCTATAAATACTGCATCGATCGAGCCTCTGTGAGATTCACATCACAAAATAAAATAAAGAATTGTAGGAGCGTGCGCTGCTTTGTATCAAGCCCGTTTCCCACTAGGCAAATTATTTCACGCAAATCAAAAGTGTTGGTTCATGCACATGCGCATTCACATTTCCATTGGAGTTTTTCGCTTCAGTGAAATCAGCACTTTTTGCGAAGTGTAAATATGTGCAACCAATCAGAGCTCTTGAAGTGAACCGATGCTTTTGATTCGCGCGAATAAAAAAACAGGCTTTAGGCTGAGCCCTCCCTCTGCACCTGGTCCTGTACATATTGTTGGTCTATACATATTCAAACTGTATTCTCAGATGCTGAAATTGTTTTAAAATTTGTTGAATAAAATATTAATAATATCATAACTTTACTTAAAATTTCCAGATGCAATTTGTATATATTATTTTATACATTTCAATTACAAATTTTTATTGTATTTTAAACAATTTCAGACTTTGGCTGCCATTTTAAAGTTTTATTACTTAAAATATTTTACAAATTTTTTTTTAACAAATTTATTTATTTTTTTAACATTTTCTTATTTTAATAATTGTAATTAAATTTTAATAAATAAATAAATAAAATAAATCTTTTGCTTTTCTTTCACAGAAAGTGAACTCTGTGATGTGTTCAGATTGGCCTTTCCTAGCTCAAACCCACTATTATGACTCATAAGTATGTGGCCAGAAAAATGCCCAGAGTTAACAGGCTGGATAACATTTTCCTTGGTAATTTAAGCTTATTCGGCCAGACCAAAAAACATAGTTATATCAATTTATAATTATAAGAACTATAATAATGAGTTTTTTTTTGTTTTTTTTTATTAGCCTAAATGATTCTCAGGCTTGCCAACAAATGAGTGTGTACTTTAGTGTTTAAATTCAGTGGGTGCAATAATGAATTTTAGACATACAGTACCGTCCATCAAAATCCTAATTTTCTGTATTTAAAATTGCGTTCAATTATACTAACACTTAGAAGCTTCATTGCAGTAGTAAATTCGCCTGCTTACGAATGATCCGAACATAAGACAAACATGATTTTAAAAATCTGAAATTTGTATGTCGCGCCTATAAGACAACACCCAGTTATTTGCTCTTTTTTAAGGTTTGTCTTATACGCGAGTATAAACGGTACAAGGGCTACAAAAAAAATAGCGACCGTCTCCTGCTACATTGCATGTGTGAAGGCACATCCTTGGAAGATTAACGCACGTCCAGTATAGTAATGTTATGGGGCTTTGATTTGGGGTACATCGCAAGCTTAGAACGGATTCATTCGTCCATGACCATCCTACGTTCTCTGTAAAATATAGATTAGGGCCAAACTGACTCTTATAATCCAGATGACGAGAACTCATATTGATGTCATTTTGTTCTAGGTCCTACCGTCGTCGTGCAAAACAAAAGCTTCCTATTAACGTATAGAAACAGACATGGCAGATGCATGCAACACATGAACGAAAGACAAAGTTGCTGTTGTTATTGTTGTTGTTGTTATAATACTGTAATATAAATATTTACTCACCAAATTGTTAAGATAAAATGTACTATAACAACCCCCTATGGAAAAAGAAAACAAATTTAATTAATTGAAACTATAGCTAAGATCATTTGAAAGAAAAACAATAATTAGAGTAGTACGCCAAGTTTACATACACTGTGTGCATCATAATGGATCACAGTGAAGGTCAGAGTTTGATATAAAGTGGTTCCCTCAAGCCACTTTAATCAGCAAAATCGAAAGATTAATTCACATGTTTCTTTCCCTCATTACAAAAAACAATTTGAATCTTGATATTTAACATTTTGCAATTTTCACAAGTAATGACAATATTTTGTTCAATTTAGATAATACACTGCATGTCAAAATCAATGTACCTTGCAGTAGCTTTTTATTTTTTTTCTTGTTGCAAAATACAGGTAAGTAAAACTTAATTAAAGGTCAAAGGTGAAGGTATGAAGATAACCTGTGGCTTGCAGTTTTAAATAGGCTGTATTGATGTGTATTGATAGATGTGGAATTAAGTTAAAATTAATATCAAAGAGTATAGTAATAAAAAGACAATTATAGTAGCAAGTAATTAAGTGTAGTTGGCAGGTATGTTGAAATCATATATTTTTTTTTTTCGTTAGTCTCCATTAATTAAAAACCTCTCCAATTAAAGACCACCTCTAATTTATAATAAAGAATGGTTTGGTTTCCCAACCTTGAGGTCGGGGTTTCAATCCTTTGCTGTGCATTTTGCTTAAGTGTCCTTGAGCAACGGCAATTTATATCTACATTGCTTCAGTCTACCGAGTTGTATCAATGGGTACCAGCAAACTGCTGGGATTAATCTGCGGCGGACCAGCGTCTCAACCAGGGGGAAGTATTACACTCTCATAAACTTCATATACAAATGGGATTTACTTTCTCCAATTAGACTAATTTCTGTGGTCCCAAATTAACAATCTTTTTTATCTTTATTGTTCTAATTAGAAACCCAAGCTACTAAAGGCCACAGAAACCCCTTAGTCCCAAAAATGGTCTTTAACTGAAGGGATACCTGTAATTGTGTATAAGTAATCAAGTTACTTACAAGTGGTTGTTCTTCGTGTGGTTTACTTTTGTATTTTTATTATTTGTGTTTATGTAAAGTGTCCTTGAACATGAACTATCATGAAAAGGGCGCTATACAAATGTAATAAATAAATTTTTTTTAAAGCTGGCCAGAGCGTAACTGCATCCAGTTTATATTTGTGCTACCTGTTTTAGTTTCAGTAAAGTACTTAAATCTGAAGCATTTTCTAATAAATAGCAATGTAGCCATCTGTATTCGAATCCTACAGTCAATTTGTAGAATTTTTTTTTATCTTTCAATCAATCATCTCTTTTTAGCATCACCTTTCCATGTTCTTTCTTATCTCTTACCACTTTATCAGAGGCAAATATTAATATATAATAAATAATATAATTAATATATATATATTAATATAATAATATATATATATATTATATATATATATATATATTAATATATTGTATTCCTTATTCATAGTAAGTTAACATTACTTATTCAATCATGTGCATATAGTATTATACTAAAAAACCTGATAAGTCTTTTTTACTTAATCATATTTTAACTAATTCTCATTTTTGTAATAAATTTTTAGCATTATTATCTTTCCACTTTCTTCTTTTTCATCTCTTCTATCTATCAGAAACAAATTGTCTTTATATAATTGTAATCCTTAAACATTCAATCTTGTAGTAAAAAAAAACTCATAATTTAATCTTTTTTACTTATATTGAATCTATTCTCATTTTAATAATCCATAAAGATGATATATTGTTTATAAATCTATACACAAATTAAATAGTTTTCTAAATTTGATATAAATTATTGCATAATTACTAAAGCCCTACGTAACCTATCAAATTTAATGTCACAAAAACATGTGACATGTCTAAATATGGTCATGATGACATCACATCATGACCATATATAGGCACATCATGACTATATATGGGCATACAACAGTGTATTATCAAAAGAAATTTGATAGTGTAGATAGAGCCAAGAAATAGAGCACTGTAGCAGCATGTATTGTAATTATCAACTTGGAAAGAAAAGAAAATCAATGCGGCCTGGCCAGTAATCACGGCAAGCAATCGAACGAGACCTATATGCAAATTAGACTACTTCAGTTTAGCTTCGAGTGACGTCACAATTGGCAGTAAAAATGGCAGACTTTAGATATCTCAACCTTGTTTGACAGCCAATTGAAATGACTGTCTACATTTACAGTACATTCGCAAATTACTACTGTCTGTAAATGTTAGTATATAAGAAGATTTACAGTGGGAGAAAACTTCCACCAAAAAAATAATCTGATGCAATGCTGTATATAAACAATGCAGAAATAAGAATCTAAAGTACATTATATTTAAACACAATATTATTTTAATGAAATGTTTTGATAAACATATGCGCTAACAGTAAAAAGAAACTTAACGTTTTTAGTATTGTATATTTTTCCACTGAACAACATTATAGAATAAAAACTTTTGGGTCTGCGCAAGGCGCTCTCACCCCAGAGCTCACTGCTGTTCTCGTTCTTCTTCTTGTTGTTACCAAAACTTTACAGTAACAGCATCCAGCGTCGCCAGTTTTGAACGGACGTGCAGGAAATTTTGTACACATAAACTAGAGATGATTTCCAACAAACATTTATCGCCCTTTTTTTAAGTTCAAAATTTAAGGGTGCCTCCTAAATTGCTCAATTTTTTTTTAAATGGAGAAAATTATATTCAAATTTTGTCTGGAAGTGCAATTTACAGCCATCTAGAGGTGCCATAATCACAAATTTTCTGACCTCAGGCCTAACCACATCCTCCATCTGGGAAAGTGCCCTCTCCTGGTTCCCTCTATTTTGAATTCTTATCCGTCACTGGAAATTACAACGATTATGAAGTCATATTACAGTAGCTTGATGACAATAAAATAACCAATAAAATTCACCAAGCTTCGTCAAATATCTGTAGCTTCCAGGGACCCCTGACCCCCACCGGGGTCCCTTGGTGGCCCCCAGCCTAAATACTTGCTTTGCTTGCATATTGGACCTTATGAAATGCCCCCCTCCCCCACTTTCAAAAATGTTCCACTGCCGTTGAACAGACATCAAAGCAAATCACAGTACAGTACTGCATCACACAAGGTCTGCAACATTTATACAGACCTGCCAACCCTTGGGTCATGAAAATCTGGAGATTTTTTTAAGAACCTATAAAAAAATCTGGAGATTTACCAAAAAATCTGGAGGTTCCCGGAATTAACCAAAAGATGATGCAAGATTCCAAAAAAGTCATGTCACTAAAAATCATTGGCCGTTAATGGCGACATTCGAATTGCAAATGGCTGTTGTTTATTGCACCGCAAAGCGAGCAGGCGGCGAATACATTTAATAATAACGATCAAATCAATCAAATTATGCATAAATCGGAGTATTTTTGGGGAGGAAGGGCATGTGAAGTCGGGTGAAAATTACATTCAATCAGGAGAACTGGAGATTTGTTTAAATATCGGGTGACACCCGACAGGATTGGGTGAGTTGGCAGGTCTGTTTATAGGAATGCAGACCCAATATCAAAAATGATTAGTTTATCATTCCTGCACGCATGTCTTCTATAGTATTGGAAAAAACCATTTTGAATTTTTTTTTTTTTTTGGAGTGGGGGGGGGGGGAAGGGGGTAAATATTTGGTATATTGCTAGTGTTATCACAATCATGTACGGTATTTACTTAAAGCATCAACAAACAACTATTAAGGGTGATGTCTGGTTTTAGCAAATAAAAATAAAAAGAGACCCTCTACTTCATCACTTTTCCAACCTAAATAGCATGATAAAACTAATCATTTTTTTTTTATTAGGCCTTATTAAAAAAATAGTATGTAATTAACAATTTCAAAAGGTCAACACACTACAACACTACAACAAATTGTAGTACTGTTTTAGGCCTTGTCATTGGTCTGTAGCCTGACTAGCAAGAATTGCAGGAGAGAGATGATCATCAGAGCAGTACTGTGCCTTGAATACGAGCTGTTAGCTAGCCTAGAAATCGTAGTGTGTTCCATTTGCTACATACATCAAGGACTCTTGTTGCAGTTCCCTTTGGCTGTAGATGTTGGGCCTAGGCCTAACTTTTTATTTAAAACCTCAATATTTTGGCCTTTATCTTTTGTGGCATTAGCAATCCACCCTACTACTATGTTGCAAAGTTCAATTTACAAGCAATTTAAAGTAATTTACTTGCATTGCAAGCAACATTATTCAACATTAATGATTTGCCTTACAGCAGAAACATTCCGTAGAAGCCATACATTTTCGTTTACCGAGCATTGCTTGCCGTGTTTATTAATACAATTTGTCTAGCTATGTCATGGCAGTATCTATAGAATTTAAATTTATTGTTTACTCCAAAAAACATGAACACAAAAAAAATTACATACAGCCAAATTTAAAAAATTACTAGATTCTCGTTCCCTCCTGCAGCCACAATTTTTATTATATTTTTTTTATTTCCTTTATTTTACAAAATGTACGAAAATCTGGCTAACTCACATCGACATCGATAAAATTCCTCTTGATCATTTGTGGTTGGGGTTACATATGGTATGTATAGTATCATGTCTAGTGATTCTCATCTTGGGAGTAAAAAAAGTGTCCTCATTCTCCCTTCTTCAAAATATTAGGACAAGAAACTCCATTTTTTTTTTAACTTGGCCTAATATTGAAACAATTAAAAACTAAATTTTGACACCATCAACAGTGTCATTGACTTTGTACCTCACTTACCTAATTGATGCTGTAAGGCCATAAGAAAAAAATTACATAAAATCCAAAAATTAGACATTGAAATTTGAAACTACCAATTAAAATGCAAGAAACCCCATTGTTAAAAATCTTAAGGAAAATAATTTGATAAAATGTTTTCTTACTGTAAATCTCGTTTTTACATAATCTTATCTTTGAAATTTGTATTGTAACTGTTAAGTCATTTTTTAGATTTTTTTTTTAGCAATACATTTTAATAATTTTGTCCTGACATTTAAAATCTCAAAAATCTTAAAGGAAAATTACTTTTCAATTACTTCTGAATTTTTTTTTAACTTCATTCATTATTGCACCCTGCTTATTGCCTACAATCTTGCTTGATTGTTTTTATTTTTGATTCATTATTGTGAGTATTTTGTCTTTGGTATTGGTTTGTCATATTATTAATAACAACAATGTAGTTTTAAGCTTTCTTCATTGAATGTGATTTTATCCTTGTTAAATAAATTGCAAATAAAATTTTAAAAAACTTGCTTGCGATAATTTTCTGAATAGGTTTGTATGGATGAACTATCATTTTAATTTGAAATAATTTCAAAAGAAAATCAACAATATTTAATGATGAACAATGTATTGCACTTTCTCGATTCCCGTCATATAAATTAATTCAAAAACATGTTACCTAGTACTGTATGAAGTTTAATTTAAACTGGAATTGAACAGGGATCTCTGAGGAGACTCATCGTAAGACAGATGTCGACCTCGCTGTTTGACTCGTTCAAGGAGCATTCACCGGTAGGCCTACTGTACCAAACTGAAGTCTGCTAAATATTTTAAATATTTATCGATCTCATTTATTTATAATGAGTTGCATTCATTAATGATAGTATGAGCAAAGGTCAAATCTTTAAAAGTTTATGATTGGACAATTCCAACTACATCTATAATTTAATAATTTATCTACTCTACATAAATTATCATTTTATTAACTTTATATATAAATAATAATAATGGTATATCTATGTAACTAGTCCATATTGCACATTGTTCCTATGCACTTTACACATAAATTATATTGGGCAACCAAGAAAATAAAATTTAAAAAAAAATTAACAATAGTAATAATAATAAATATAATAATAATAATAATAATAATAAAATATTTATAATAATAGTAAATAATATTTAAAAAATGAAGCTCAACTACTCCTATTCCTTCAACTAATTTATGGTTGGCTGCTGACTCAGAGGAGCTCATCTGCCCTTTGTTTAGCTATTAGTCGATGGCTCGACCGGATGCAGTTTAATGTCGTAGATTAAATTTCTAATGTTTA
Organism: Anneissia japonica; assembly: GCF_011630105.1. Lineage (NCBI taxonomy): Eukaryota > Metazoa > Echinodermata > Crinoidea > Comatulida > Comatulidae > Anneissia > Anneissia japonica. The sequence continues at coordinate 970,730 of NW_022715822.1, forward strand.
CATAGCAGGCCTAGCGCTTTACCAAAAGGAGTGGAGTTGAATGGCTTGGTGGTTAAGATGCTTGCCTTCCAAACCTAGGGACCTGGACTTAATTCCTGTCGTCAGGGTAACAGGCTTTTTTCTCGGGACCAAACCGACTTCACTCCCTAAGCCTCATAATGAGATTTAGTCACGTAGAACATCTTGTTAGTCTATGTAGAGCATTTTGTGTGTATGTTTGACCTGTGATGGGATTGCCACTTTGAAGATTGATTAAGCTCACTGTTTGACATATCCTTGGTACCTAAGCTGAGTAAGCTTAAATAAACTTTCATTATCGGCATCAATGTATTAGAGAGGCAGTTCTAAAGCGAGGGGGAAGGGGGGCCATTGTTTCAGCTATCTCTCATCTGATTTCACATGTGGTTAGATTTTTAATCTGCTGCTTGGAGAAAGGTGGATGGCGAATTCCCTTTCGTCGCTACTTATCCACCAATGTAGGAAAGTTGAGTCAATTTTTTAGTAGGTGTCTGACAACAAGTCTCATAATTATCATGGTTTCTGTTTTCCCCCCAAGTACATGTTCACTTCTTCGGTCACTGTTTTTGAGGATTTATTTTTCTCCCTAGTCACTGTTCCATCTTTCATAGGATCTGTCACCATCTTCAGTCACTGTTCTTTTTCCATTTAATAGGGAGCTCACGATTGCACAACGCGTTAGAATCTAGAACATAATAACCTCACTAACTAATATTTCATTTGCACATGCGAGAACGTCAAGTTCTCCTGGTTCTGTGGATTCCAGGACAGAGTTTGACCAAGTTGATATCATGCAGAGAACGTATGACGGTCACACATGAGTGAACCCATTCTAGAGTCGTGTCGCGAAGTAAATCGAGGGCTCCCTACTGTTTCCCCTCCCCAGTCCCTGTCAACATCACAATTCAGCCTCTCGTGTATGCCTTATTTATAGCTGTACTTTACTGCCGTTGTTACATTAATAGTAAACAGCCAATGCAATTAAGGAATATAAATTTAATTAACTTTATTGTCTAGCCTTCAATTATAATACCTGGGGGAGTGAAATCACCAGATGGAACCACCTAGAAGTAGTGTTTAGCTTAATGAGCTGTTACAACTAATGGCATTGCATTCTGTTGTTCATTAGGGATCTGCCACTGTGCCCCGCTTGCCACAATGTGCTTGGTAGGTCTGATGGTAGGCCTACTTTTTTTTTTATCAAAAAGATCATTGTTCAAAAAAAAGCATTTTATTCTGCACCTATGTTATATTATATATGAAAGTTATAGGTTTGCGTCCACCGCCCGCATGCCTAAAAAGGTACCGCATAAAAATTTTCATTATTTTGAAAAGTTCATTCAAAAAACAGACTTTCTAAGCCGTAAACAGACAGAAAAACGATCTATTCATCACTGATCATTCGTTGTGAACACCGAGCGAAGGCAGGCCTGGCCACATCGCACCATGATCGCCGATCACTGCTGAGGTCATTTAGGGGTCAAATCAATCTTTCTGACCAATAGGAAATCTCGTATGTTTAAAGAGGTCCTAAATGTAGAAAAGGATCTGTTTTATAGGCCAGTGTACATTTATGACTGTAAGCATTGTTTCTTGGGAATAAATGTAAAATTACCAATGCCGCAGCTTGTGGACAGCATTTATAAAAAAAATAATGAAAAATGAAAAAATACCTCACGTGTTTTCAAAATTTTTCGGATGCAAACCTACAACTTTCATTCTCGTGACCTTAATTATATTCATTTTGGAAACGATTCTAATATAACATCAATTCTGCACACAAATGTTGGTTGGTTGGTTCATTTTTGGCTTACAATACGATTTATAGGTGGGTCACCCATACCCCAACAGTTAGCCGTGCAGTCAATGGTGCACTAACTAGGATATTCTGGGGTCCAGCTCTCTGAAAAGGGGTTTTACGATAACTTCCGATGGAGACCGGCAGACTCTGGAAAGAAGCCATGTATGGTGGAGTTGGTCAGGAGCTCCATGCTGCATGCTGCCTTGGAAAAACTCAATTTTGTTGATTATTTCTAAAAAATTATTCTTTTCTAGTCCACATAGGCCTGGTCTACTACGGTAGTGGTCGACGGGAGCTGTGCATGCTGTGCTGTGACACCCATACATAGCCTATTATTCTTGAAAAGAAGCTCACAATACAATAGGCTTCTTTAATTATTTTCGAGGCTACTTTTGGAAAACTGATGAAAGACGGGGTTTCAATTGGGTTTTAACACCTTTTTAAAAATCAACAGTCTGAATCCATGCGATTGATAATTAGCCCATGAGAAAGTGTTCTATGAAATACTAACTATCGAATACAGTACAAAAGCAAATCCATAATAATGGTACACAGATTGTCTCACCAAACAAAGCGTGACGGGATCCTCCAAGAAATCCGTTCATTAACTACGAGAGAAACACACAGGCATTAATATTATAGAATTAGCTAGGCCTAGCCTACCTACCTTTAACGGGATTCTTGTTAGTGTGGAAACAACACCATCCATATTGCAATAACTTGATGAGGTTTCTAATGGCAAGTGTTCAGACTTTTTTTGCAGAAGAAAATAAAAATGTCTTTATTTTCTCTACAACAGCATCAAAGTTGCTCTGTTGTTCTCATCAGTGGTCTGGGGTTCTAAAGCGCCACCATCCAGACCAATATTATAACGTTCCACTTTTAGATGTTAGAAAGAGGGCGCCAATCAAGTACAGTAACAGCCAGTACATTAGTAGAAATAAAATCATTCGCGCTTGTATCTGTACTGTACCGTTTATTAAAGGAGAAGTTTACCGATTTTGTATAATTTGTTTGGGAACTGATTTTGCATACTCAGTTACATAATATCCCATTTTTTTAAATTACTAATCTCGTGCACGTTCGTTATTTCTCTTTGGTTTTTGTTTTTTTTTTTCTCCGACGTTCAATGACTTCTTTGTCTACTTGGTCTATCTACAATTACTTCTTATTTGCCTACCTGGGCCATCGATATTACTTTGTACAAACACAATGATAGTAATAATGCAAACAACTTCTCTATAGCAATCCTATTCCTATGCATTACAATGGCCTGTCGCTAAATTTGGATGGAGCGAAGCTCCTGGTACCGATACGTCATCAATAATTTCGTTTAAACTGAGCGTCTACGTAACGAACGCTCACGAGATTCGTAATTTCAAATATGGGATACTATGCAACTGAGTAGGCCTATGCTAAATCAGTTCTCAAATCATATAAAAAACTTATCCTTTAAGGTAAGCACAGGTACAACGCACGAATTAGGGTTAAATAACAATTGTGTATAATTTAGGTTTTTGCAACAAGGGATCTGAATTTTTATTTTATATTCACTAAGTTTCACTCTATTTAGGGGAAGATTTAGAAGGTGTGGAGGGGCTAAACATGCTTTGTGTTTAGCTATATATGTCAACATTGGCGGGTCTGAGGGGCTTCAGGGTGTCCTGACCCCCTTGGTGAAAAAGATCATTCCCTGCCATCAAAATTTTTCCGAAGTTTTTTAGAAACATTTTGACTCCTCCCCTCCCCTAAATTTGAACCCAGATTCGCCCCTGCTGTCAATCACAGATAGGCCTATTTGAAACTAAATAGTAGACACAGATCAGATAGGCTCATGCCTTTGTCCAAAATATAGGTCTACATTAATTTTAATCAAATCAAACATTAACATTACTTTTGCATTTACAATATGCATAGGCCTATAAGTCATTTTTACGGTATAGAAATTTAACTTTTATAGAGCAATTTCATAGGTCAATTCGAACTTTCGATGAGTCAAAGATTTCAATTATTTAGAAATTGATTCAGTATAGATAATGGTATTTTATTCAGTATTTTAGGGCGAAAAGGCAAATCGAAGACTATGATTATTACACTGCCGCCAAGATCGGCCATGGGCCCAGGTGCAGCGAAGGCTGCCGACGAATCAGGCCCGTATCCAGGGGGTTTTATTATGGTTCGGGAGAACCCCCTTTTCTAGCAAAGGTGGGGGGAGGGGGGCCTCAGCTGGGGGCCGGCTGAGGCACTCAGCTGGGTCCCGGCGCAGAGCCCATTAGATTCCTAATACAAACGATACAGACGCTAAGATAGTTCAAACTACAGTATCGTTTCCCATGTTATAACGTTATTGATTAAAAATTCTTGTCTGATTCATTCTCAGCGGTCTGAATGAAGAGGTTTGAGATGTTCCTTTGTAAATTCTGAAAGCCCAGAGGCTACGAGACTGACTGTAGACTCCAGATATTTATCAAACCAAATCAAATCCAAACCAAACCAACTTTATTTCACTTGCAACATAGATTAACACAGCACAATATTCAATTAAGTCAATAAAACATATACCGTCCACTCCAATCTCATGAAGCCACAGTGGGGGTGAGGGGGCTCCTCCGGCGTTGCGCCACTAAAGATGATTGCTCAATGTCCTGGGTTCCGTTCCTGAGGTATCAGTATGGAGCTTTCGATTGCACGGCGACCGTACACTGTAAACACAGCGTGGAGGATTTAAACACAAAGCTCCACACAATCTTGACGTGTTTAGGTATTTGACATCATGATGTCAAATACCTAAGCACATTTAATGCTAAACACGTCAAATACCTAAACACATTAAACACGTTTAGCTTTTAAACGCGTCACTAAAAACGGGACAACATTGCGTGGAGCTCTGTGTTTAAATGCTCCACGCTGTTTTTACTGTGTAGGACGTAGAGCGTAATGACATCACATGAGTGATTCCGTCTATCGTCGCGTCGTCGAACCATGGGGGGATAAACTAATTCCCCCATGGTCGAACAAATCGAAAGTTCGGATATGGTGAGAAAGCACTTTCACACAGAAATTTTGTAAATAACGCCCGTCCTCGCCTCTAAAATGCAAGCTTGCTAGTGATTTCTTGGCTCTCTTCACATTTCACTAGACACAACTTCCGGACTCTTATCCTTCTTGTCATTTGCTTCACTATCTGAGTGTATTTCTTCTTCAGACAATTCATAAACTGGCATTTCGTTCTTGACGTCGTGTGCTGGATATACTTTATTACCATTGGATTGTCGGTTTGCCCTTTCAATGTCCCTCTTGGAGTTTATTTTTCGAAATGCGCGTCTGCTGCCATAAGAATTAAAACTCATACCCCTCACAGACTTACGTTTACTGATGCCCTTCCGAATAGGCCTACTTTTAGAAGTTGGACCGAATAGTGATAACAGAACCGGCAAGACAAATAAACCGTGATACAGTCCAAAAACAATCACCAAGAAGAGCGTCTTAAACAATGTACGGAAAATGTAGAACGAAGAGAAAGCCAACGTAAGCACGCCCAGGATTGTCGAAACGGCGCCTTGTAGCATGGGCATACCCAGTAGAAACAACGCGTTATTCATTCGCTTTTCCTTGGTATTTCCAGGTGCTATTGTGTACGAGTAGGTAATATGTGCGGAGAAATCGACACTAAAACCGATGCACAGAATAATGACGATCATGGATATGGAATCCAGACGCACGCCCCAAAAGGTCATGTAACCAATTACGCCAACCTCGATGGACGCGATCGCGGCGACAACCCAAATACTGCAGCTCAGACTTGGAATGAGGAGAAGCGAAACTACCAACATCGCCGCAAGAGCTATTCCTAGATTTTGCAAAGTGGCCGGTAAAATGGAAGTATACTGATCGAAGAAGACATAAAGACTATTATATACCAATGTTTCATATGGTGAACTGTCCAAAAGATCACGAGTTTGAACTAACAATTCTTGCTCTCTGTACGTGTTGCTTATATCTTTTGATATTAAAATGAACCGCGATGCAATTATGTCCGTAGCATTCTCGTCGGCGAAGACAATGTCTTGCGCGTAGTGCGCATACGCGTCGAGCTGTAAGAACTGTTGACGTAATATGGCGACAAATTCCTCATTACCACTATAAGTAATGTTTGCAGTTGCCAGATATTGCAGGTAAAAACGAAGCCATGATTCAGTGAATGTTGAAGAGTGAATGACGTTGAGCGCTTCGTAGTCTGATACAAGGTTTTCAATGCCTTCTTGAACGGAAATGTCAGAATAGTCGAGCGTTTCGGTAATGGCCAGCATTATACTCGGACCGAACCCACGCAAATATCTGTATTCATAGTCGTAGAAATCGTTTACATAGGAGTCGTCAGCCGCTAAGCTTGAGAGGGACAGACCCTCATCTACATTTAATACACCCCAGATACCAAATCCCAGATATACTCCATAAGAAAGTAGTATAATGAATTTTGAGACGTTATGTAAAACTACCGGTCCAAATGTGCCTTTAAAAAATAGCATTAGTGAACTAGGGGCGAAACTGGAACTCTTTGATTCTGATTGGGACGGTCCACCGGCGCACATCACTCTGTAGGCAACACTCGGTGCTTCGTCGTTGGGCTTGACTTTGAAACATGCCATAGAGTGGCGATTGGCAGATTCACGGTGACCGAACAACACCATGGCTGCCGCGAAAAATGTAATCTGATAGATAAAATCCGCGGTTACAGCGGCAGCGGCGTACTTGCAAAATATCTGGACAGATGGGAATGTGGAGAAGGCACCTACAGCGAAAGCAAGTCCGTCTGTGATGCTCGTTATGGTGATGGACAACGCGGCTTCGCTAAAGGCTCTAGACATCCTATCCTCGACAGAGTGGCGAATGTTCGTATTTCTCCAAGCAGCCAACATAATAAACATGTCATCGACACCAATACCTAGACACAAACAAATCAAAATTTGATAATCGTGATGATTCATCATTATATACATTGTCATAATCACCATCATCACAACCCACCTCACCCCATCACCACTACCGTCACAATTACCACCACCATCACCACCCCCATCACCATGTGGTGGATCTGTCCTATCTTTTTTTATTTCTAGCACTCCGGTTGTACTCATACTTTTGGATTCCTTAGGAGGTCTGCTTTACCCATCATCATCATCATCATCATCCTCATCATCATCATCACCATCATCATCATCATCGGTTGGTCGTTTGATTGTTGCCATTACAATTGAGTCAATATCATCATCGTCCCCGTCGTGGAAATCAACGCTGTGGTCACTGCGTTTGACACAGTTGTCTGATTGCTGGCACTCTTTTTGTTGATATTAGAATTTTACCAATAAGACCATAATCTTATACTAAAATTATACAATGTTGCAGTGATTATTTAATTCCATGATATGGTCATGCGAAACAATAATGCTACTTATGCCTGAAAACACGATCCTCACCGTCGCCGATGCTATCCACGTCTTCGCTGCCACCATTAAAATACCAACATCAAAATTTTTATCATTAGGCCTCTTTGTTGTTATTAAATTATTATCACCATGTATTAACATCACCAACGTCATCAACAACACCCTTATCAATTTCTATTTGATTGGTTTTGTTATAGCTTAATTTAACTTACTCAAAATAAGAACTGGTAGGCATGCTACCACCTCGGTAAATTCAACTTGACAGTAGCTAAGAAGGCCGAATGACGACAATATTGCAAGTAAAGCGGATATCACGCCACTGAGACACAGCCATGGTTTGTTCTGTACCCAGTCACGTTTGTTACTTGACAAGATCGCATAGGCTATCAGAAGCGAGCCCCCTACTGCGAAAATTGGTAAAATTTGATCTATAACTTTTTTCAATTCAGTGTCCAATGATCGTGTCGTGTAAACGCGCACATCAATTAAATCTGATTCGTAGTTCAGAAGAAAATTGAGAAAAGCACTGCTCCAAAGATTCGTTGCTTGTCTAACACTCCTATCAATTGAAAGATAATAATTTAACTTCACCGCAAACGCACGCTCAAGTAAAACATCAGAGCCCGATTGGTAAGTGACGCCGCCAACATCAGTTCCAAGGAAGTACTGGGTTCCCGCGCCATCTGCGTACACTGGGTATGTTATCTGCAAATTATCAAGATTGTCCACATCATCTCCAAAAGCCTTGAGCACTAGCAGAGGGAGACACTCTCCATCATAAGCCAGACAGAGATCATTCCAACCGTACACAGTATCATTGCTTACGATGGTTATATTTTTCAATTGTTCATCCAATTTAAGAATTTCTGTAAAAATATCAGTGGAGAGGGCATTGCCGTCCGGATCCTTCGTTGAAACAATTGCCCAAGAGTACAAAATGGTACGAGAGAGTCGCGCAACGGACGCAGCGTCAACATCTTCTGATGTGAAGAAAGATTCAACAATGTCACGATCTATTTTACCCTGACCGTTTAGTGGCGTATAAAGGTACTCGACACTGGATACACTTTGTAGGTATTTTAAACCGCATCCTAGCCCGGCTGCAACAAGTACAGGGATAATAAGAAATGGCAATGGACAGCGGGCGATAATACGTCCATACTTTGCATATAACTTGGTGAGGCCTTGCTCAATGAAATCTAGTCGAGGGCGCTTCATAATTCAAGTACGTAAGCTGTGAAAATAGAAGACATGTTTATTATTTTAATAAGTGTAACAAACCACATCCGTTATATTTTAACCTACACTCGTAGAAAAAAATGGTAAAAATGGTGCTTTATTGGTTCTTCAGCTTTCCTGTATATGGAACATTTAAAGGTTCGAAAAAAAAAGGAAAATTGGTTCGCTAAAGGGTCTTTCGACCCACTTTAGGTTTGTTAAAGTGTTTTTAGAATTATGTACAAAACCCTTGGAAATAAAGAACCTATTTACACTGAGTGTCCCATATACGGGACAGTCAAGAACATCTGAAGAACCATTGCGAATGTGGTAGGTCCGAACCAGGGAACAGTTCCATAAGTGTTTGATCCATTGACCGGCGTAATCGTGAATAACTTATAGGCATTGTTGACTTGATACGCTACGGTATTTCAGCATATAATTATTGTTTTTGCGGAGCCCAGAACCTCACTTCTCACCTTTTCTTTTTGTTGTTACCAGAACTTTAAAAGCGTACAGCGTCGCCAGATTTAAACGGACGTGCGGGAAATTGTGTACACATAAACTAGAAGTGCTTTCTAACAAAGGTTCATGGCCATTTTTTATTTAAGTTGAACCCCAGGGTGCCTCATAAACCTACAAATCAAAACATCGGTTTCAGCAAGCACTTACATTACTGCCATTGCCACTAAAGACGCATGGATGGCACGGTCGGTTGACGATGTGTTCTAAGGAACCAAAGATTGTGAGTTAGAATCGCATCTTGGTAATCATTTTTTTTTTTCAATTTTGAGACATTTTATTTTTTTATTTATTTAAATTTATTTTTCTCTGTTATTTTTAGTAATTAATGGCAATTATAAACCCAATTACGCCATTGTCTACTGTATTTAAGCATGGAGAATATTTCCTCCATGATTTAAGCATGTTTTAAGTGTCAACAGAAAGATTCGTCAGAAAAGTACATACACGAAGCGTTAAACGCTGGATGGAGGTAACCTCAGTTTAGCGCGCGGACCGGTGAGCTTTTATGTTTGGTCCAAGAGTTTCTTTCTGGTAGAATGCATATAGTGAGTGTTAGCGGATATCTTTAAGACTGGGTAAATGTTCGTAGTAGTGGGATTCCCCAGGGTAGCGTTTTTTTTCTCTTTTGTGGGGATAACCAACCTTTATTTTCCATTATCTCTTTTTTCAATAATTTTCAGTTTTATACTTATCTATATTCCCTTAAGTGAATAAATATGAAACTCATTGTGTATCCTCATATTTACAAAAGTTACATTTTTCATTTTTTCGACCCCTTTGACAGTTTCACAATGCACAAATCTTTAAACAGAATTCGCTCACTCAATCATGATACAAGTTATGAATATCATCTATTTGCAATTACATTTTTGTTTTTGTTTTTGTTTTTTTCTTTTTTGTTTTGATTTGTTTTGTTTTTTAACATAAAATCTGCCCATAAAGTACCGACGTTTAATCTGTACTAACTTTTATGGACATACTCCATCATGAATTATATACGTCACATTAGGTATTATTTACAATTTTTGTTAAATTTCGGTTTAAATAAAATTACGCCCCTTGTGGTCATGCTTCCAAAAGAATTTCTTATGAACGGACGTTTACACTATGGTATCATGAAGTACATGTCACCTTATGTCAAATCATACGTACACTCGATCATGAATTATGAAATACTTCACATCATATTTTTCTGATATATGCATTTTTTTCCTTGTGTGTGAGCATCCCAGCTTCATTTCTAATAGGTAAATCAATAATATAACGAAACGTTTTCGAATCAGAGGCTGATGAATCCAGCATTACCCCAACAATCAAACAAATGAAAAACAGTAAATCAAATATGGTTACATTACATTATAAATAGCTTTAACAACATTATTTAACTGTAATAATTTCAATCGTATTTTTTTATGTTTTATATTTTAATTAAAGTAATTTAATTTAATTAAGTAACTCGGACCATTACACAGAAGATATAACCCATAACTTGTCATTAAAAAATCAATCAATTACACATCAAAAACGTTCGATTTTTTATTCTATCAGTTTTGTCCAGTAAATTGTAGCGTTGTTGGAGATCTCCTTTTTATTATGTTTATAAATGATTTGCCTTCTATTATTCATTCCTCTGCTTTTATGTTTGCAGATGACACCAAATTTCATAGGATAGTCAATACTGACTGATGCTTATAATTTACAACTTGACATTGATAGAGGATGTGATCGGAACAAAAGTGGCGGTTGCCATTCAATGAGGGCAAGTGCAAAGTAATGCATTTTGGAAAGAAAAATAATAAGTATTTATATTATGCGAGGACTTGTTAAATGCTGTCGAAAATAAGAAGGATCTTGGTATCACTTTCGATTCTAAACTTGCCCATGTGTCGGACGTTGCTAAGAGAGCAAGTCGAAAGTTAGGCATGATATATTTTCTTTTAAGTTTTTTTTTTTTAACAGGAGTGGTTTTCTTCGTTTGTAAGGCAATTACAACTACACTTGATTATTGCAATAATGTACCTACATCGTAGAGAGGGAAACTTGCTTGGGAAAGTTCATTAACGTTAAAAAACTTATTCATTCTATTCGTAGCTTGCCTTACCCCGATTGTTTAATGGTTTTTAACTTACATACTTCAGCGTACTGGAGACTAAGAGCACATTTGTTAGGGATTTTAGCATAAACCAAGGATTCGCGAAAAATAGCATGTTATGTAGGCAAAATTGACTGTGATTTTGTGAGATACCTATTGAAAATCTTGTTGAACTATCATCATACAAGGAGAATACAACGTGTTTTTTGGACATCTGCACATTAGAGCTTTACAATTTCAAGGACAATTCCATACAGATATCCTTTATTGTCATAACAATGCCATGATATTTCTTTTCCTTGTTACATATTTGGGTTAATCTGATTATGAAAATACACCAAAGATACCCAAGATATAGTTTTTTAAATAGATATCATACACATAAGAATATAAGATAATTTAAACATATGATATAGATAGGTCTATTCAGTGTATAGTTCAGTGTTGAAGTCGGAGTTACATGAGTGAATGGCAGATGATATTAATGAGTATCTATTAATTTCAACTTTGAATTCAAGGCGTGCTAGATCTTTTTACAACAATGGCCACAATGAAGGTGGATCAGTGACAATGATATTCCTGCCAGTGACGTCTGTGCGAATTGGTCTCTCAGAAATTGTGGGTTTTTTGACTTGACAAAACAAAGAGTTTGGGTCGGTATCTGTAATGATCTCTATTATTGATCATTATCAAGGGCGGTGGCGAACACAATTAACTCAGGGAACAGTTCACGTTTTTTCTTTTCAATGTAGTCATTGTCGAATAATACGTCACAGAAGCGTCTTTACGGTGTGCCTAAAAGATCTTTTGTCGTCTGCCTCCTAATACTGTGGGTAGACACATATCCTGGTTGGATCATGGATGACTAACGTAGATTACAAAAAAAATGTTTTGTCGGATTATTATTTATTGAATTACGCTAGTGGGTTTCTGGGTTTTTATCAACTTTAAAGCAACAATAACCATGCTGACTGGTCACAGTACAGTTATCACCAATTGATACTTTCTAGGACTAACTATTTTAGTATTATGTATGTCAAATGTTTAGCACACATAAGTGGTAACCACGGAACTTGATGCATTATTACATCATGGAGGTTTTTTTTATACCTTATGGTTACATGTAAAGACGAGTTAATAATCCGCGCTTTGTGTGCATGGTAAGTAACGCAATAGGGACAAGAAAAGAAATATTTAACAATTGGGATCCAAAAAATAATTAAAATTACTGTATCAAATTATTCAAACTTCAAATAAATCTAGTTAATATTACATAGTGGATATTCATTTTTTTTTAATTAGGTTAAACTTCCCGCACTAAACAGTTTTTAATCCCAATGGAACATAATAGATTTTTTACATCTATAGAGGCCCAGCAAGGCTCGTTTCTTTGTGTTTTTCGGTATTGAAAATCATAGCATTGCCTAATAAATTTTTCACTGTCCATATAAATCAGCCTTAACCAATACCCAATAACGTTAACAAAACATGCAACATGTATGGGGTATCTCCCGCATTCTCCTCTAACACCAATATTGGGTGCTGAGTTGCCAACTCCTAATATGTAATTACAGAATTTTATTTGTATCTTATCAATAGATGAAATATCATCTAAACCCCACATTTCACTGCCATAGAGTAAAATCGGTAATATTTTAACATAAAAAAATTGATTCCATAAGTTTAGTTCCAAAACGTCCCTGAATTACCCTCTTCAAAGCTAATAAGGCTTTGTTAGCTTGTAGACAATTATTTTCAATTCAATGGTGACATCATCACTGCAACCCCCAGTGTTATTTGCCTATCCCCAACAATGCACTATTTTTTCGTATCTTTTGTAAGTTCGTGTGCAGCTCTACTAATTGCTTATTATGTTGTAACATTAAATAATATTAATGTTTTATGTAATGTTCCTGTGGACCTATGCTGTTTGTCGTTGCAAATTGTTTGTTTCCTTACTGACCAATCCAGAAATAAAAATTAACGAATATCCTTATTACAGTACTTACTTGAACACAGAATCTGAATTACATTCCCTGTGAATTTTCAGCCCAAGGTATTGTATTTGCGATGTTACGACACTAATACAGCACAAGTTGAATTTTACCAATGTTCAGTGTCTGAAACGGCTCGCTCCATCAAAAAGTTTTATTGAACTCTATGTAAATACGACATAACGAGAAGCAAACACACACTACCTTAATGGATGCCCTAAGATCAATTAGTAAACGTTGCCACCGAGCGATAATAGGCCTACACCATGCACATAATGATGTTTAATTCTTGACCTTGAGTTGTTAACAATGGTCTATTTTTCATGCACTCCTTTATTCAAAATAATCTCCAATAAGGAGAAGCATAGAAATACAATCAAAACAATGCAATTGAATTAAAAACGTGGCTTGAATAATTAGAAACTGGCATAAAATTAACTCACTAAACTTTCATCTACGAGCTGAACTAGAAACGGCCCATGGCAAGTTTTTGTCTTTCCTTATGTTGTGTAATTAGCATGAAAACATGAAAATGGTATTCCAATAGGGCTATTTTATATACAAATATATACATATACATACATATATATAACATTTATTTACAGGACTACATTCGTTGAGAGCTATGCTACACGATGTTTTTATTAAGTCCTTTATTCGAACACTGTATTTACCTTTCTTTAATGATTTATA